>NC_061114.1:174685617-174985617 GCF_002878395.1 Capsicum annuum | reverse complement strand
AAAAGGTGCAACCAACCTTATAATGAAGAAGATTCTAGCTGCATGGGAAGACTCTTTTATTGAATCAGATGAAGATGAAGATGAAGAGCATGGAGATGTGTTCATTCTAGTTATGGAAGAGAGTCCCATTATCTATGATTCCACATTTTCCTTTATGGACCACCATAAAAAAAGAAGAAAAAGATGTAACCCTCATTGATATAAAGAATAATCTAGGTGACTATTCTACGAAAAGGACAAAAAGGCTTTCTAGTTTACTGATTAACTCTATTTGTGAACTATCTACTTAGAAAAATGCTTTAGAAGAGAAAGTAGAGAATAAAGAACTTGAATTGATTGATTTAACTCTAAAAATATTTGAAATTGAAAAGTTGTTCACAAAGTTAAAATGTAAGTTTGATAAGTCAAATAAAGAAAGCTAGTGATACAGATGGTAAAGGAAAGAAGGAAGCCTTAAGGCTTCATATTGAGCCTGAAGAAAAATTGAATAATTCTCAAAAACACCTTATGGCTGCATTACACTAAAATAAAAAGTTAGAAATGTAGTCGATCTATCAAAGAGAATATCTTAACAAATCTCTAAAATGGATTGCATTTTCACAGATCCTTTATAATTTAACCAATCAAGGTGTAAATATTGGTAAGGGCCTTGATTTTCAAGGAAAATTTCAACCTTATGGATCTCCATGGAAAGCTACTAACGATGTTAGGAACAAGGTTTACAAACCTTTTTAAACTCACTTAGAAGAGATGGGAACAGAAAGAAAAATTGTCAAAGATGGATTAAAGCAAGAAATAATGGTATCACTCATTCAATTGGAAAATTATGCCCTAGAGGTTTCTAGTACTTAAAAAATGAGAAGAAGAATTCTCTACCTAGATGGACCAAGAAGAATGTGATCACTCCACTGTCTTCCTATTGGGAACTAAAACTCAAGTGGGTTCCCAAATCCAATAAGTGATCATGTTTGCAAGTAGAAAAAGGGAGTGTAGTCAGGACTGTTTTACTAATTGAGTATGATCAAGCATAAAATTAGAAAGTTTTACTGTGTTCTCTCTTCCTAAACACTTCAGGTGAAGGTGTCTTATTGTGAAAAGATGTTCTCATGGTCCTAGTCCTTGGCTTATAAAAGCTAATATTCAAAAAGTGGGTGTGTGAATCTTGTGTTCAAAAGGAAGATCTATAATAACCTTCAGATTTGATGAATATGCTTTGGAGAAGGAACAAAAAAAATTCTATGGATTGATGAGAAAGATGTATGTAGTTCCTGATTAGTTAGGAAAAATATTAATCCCTGGGGGTGCCGAAGATGATGGGAAAAAGGATGAAAGATGCAGATAAGAATGGTGATGATTCCAAATATCATCTCAAGTAGAAGATCAACAAGAAGGGGTCATGCAAAAATTCTTAGGGAACTGGTCTCTAAAAAAACTCATCAGAAGGAGAAGCTTCAGTAGTGTGAATAAAGTAGAGTCTAGGACTTGGTCCTCAGACCTACATTAAGAATAGGCTGTGGAATAAGAAGGGTGTGTAGAGGAAGAAAGACTGAAGCAGGATTGATCAAAGTAACCTAACCTATCATGTAATTAGTGTTTCTTCTCACAATTGGCTATGATAAGTAAATAGGTATCCTTGATAAGGTAGGTACATTTTTGTCTAACTCAGTACTATACCTTGCAAGTATGCACCCATTTAAACAACTTTGGGAGAAAACTGTTGAAGCAAACATAAGTTGAGAATTCACTCAAGAAAGAGAGGGACCTAGTCCAATATCTCAAGATACAACCATTACATGTGCTTTGACAATCTTAAAATACTATCTAAACGGCCATGTGTTTTGTCATCCTATGTATAATTCATTAAATCATATGAAAATTAAAGAGTCATAATTATTAGGATTAGACATGTCACTTCAGAAGGAACATCATTTAATGACAATGACCTCTTCTTTGAACTTGCTAAATTAGATTCTTTCATGTTCTTCTTTAACTAATTTAGTTTATCTTCCCAAATTTATCATCTGATAAGAACCAAACTATTCCCTTACCCTTACTCTCCTTTTTAAAAAATCAAAATGGCTATATTCCTACTTCTACTCCTGGCTAAACATTTTAAAGTAGATAAAAGTCCAGATGAACAATCTGAACATTTGTTAATTGAATAATCTAATCCATCATTAATCAAAGCTACTTTAGTTGAGGAGAAAGATATTGCTACAGATGTTGTTGAAGAAATTATGAAAAGAAATATAAAAGTTCATATTGCTGGAAGCACCGAGTCCTCTAGTTCAAAATCTGGAAAGCTGAGATAAGGCAGAAACATATAACAATAAAAAGAAAGAAAATTTTTGTGGTACGTAGTCCCAAGAGAAAAGGAACTGCTACTGGAGAAGTGGGTATTAGTCCTAAGAGAAGTAAAAAGGAGATAAAAAGAAAAAATGTGGCTAGAAGACAAAGAAATAAAATACTAAAAAACATAGAGACTCCTATTAGGAAGAGTGGTTGATCCAAAAATATATAATACTCCTGGAATGGTGTAGTTGGTAGAATATGTCAGGCATCAAGGATGGCTACATCTATTTGAGGGAACAACACCAATGATTTTTTAAAAGGAGGTAAGGGAATTTTGCTACACCATGGAGTTCTTAGAAGATGAGATAATGTTGAAGACCCAAGAGCAAGGTAAGATTATCAATTTAGATGAAGAAATATTAGGGAGAATCTTGGATGTACCTATTTTAGGTGTGAGAACTGTGACAAATCAATAGCCTACTACAGAATTCATGATTGAAGCATCGAAGGTAGGAGGTACATCAATTGCTATAGTGAAAAAGTTCCTAAAAATGATAATCAGCTAGTATTTGAGTTCATCAACAAGGTCCTGTTGGCAAGTTCAAAAAAGAGAACAATTGGCTCCAGTATTGACATGTTCTTGATCGAATGGTTGAGTAAGTTTAAGTTGGTAATTTTACCTACTCTTACAATAGAGAACATAAAAGAGGTAATTTATGAGAAGGAAGGGAAACATGGAATTTCATATGGGTGCTTCTTAAACAAGGTATTTGATCACTTTGGGGTAATTAGGATGTAACACCCCAATTTGTTGAACCAGAATGCTACACAGTGATCATGACCCCGAAGGACCACAAGCTAACCCATGATTGATATATGTACCTATATACTGCATAAAATACTGAATAATGTAGAAAAATGCACTGAAAGGACATAAGGTTCAATACTGAACATAACATGGATGAGATAAAATTGTGGGGCAATACAATACCCAAAATAAAACTGTAAACACTGAAGTCTGAAACATAATAGTCTATATATAGTGTGAAAGCCTCTACTACCTGAATAATCTGTATAAGGAGTTAATGGGATATGTCCCCAAATAACTCCAACTAATAGCTAATCAATGAAATAGTGGAGAAATAATCACGTCCTCGAAGGATGAGGGCTCAATTCTATTCTGACTGCCAAGACTGAAATATACTGCTGATCTAGAACTCATGTCTTTGAACCTATGGTGTAACGTAAAAAAAGAAAGCACCATAGCGCAAATGTGTTAGTACAATGGAATGTACTGAGTATACATATGAGTTATGCTAATGATGCATGAATAATGCTAGCTGAGTGTCTAACATAAATGCGAGAATGCATACAAAAATATATAACTGTAACTGACACTGTGATATCGTGATTACTAAATCTGAATACTGATGACATGACATACTAATAACTGATAACATAAATAGTTGTATCGGAATGTAACTGATAACATGGGTGACTGTATTTGACAGTCCTGAATCTGATGGAACTATCTGAGTTCCTTATTGTATTCGAGTCGACTGTATCTGACAGTATTGACTCTGAAGATCTATCTAAGTTCTTTTACTGAGACTGGTACTGAAACTGTGGGAGGTAGTATTTAACCGATATGCCCTTGATACACCATTATGGCTGAGTTGGGGTCCAATTTGTAACCCTAATTGGAAGGGTGTCAATACCATGCCACTGGTAAGGACAAGCTGTGGGTGACCCTTATCTGATAATATCCCCAAAAGAGAATGGTGGGGCCCTTATCTAATAGTGCTTATCCATTTTATGAACCCTCACTGGACAGTGTTGATGTCTCAACCTATGCTGGCTACATAGTTTTTGAATGCAAGGATGAATTTAAAAGATCACATCCTCATCTGATAGTGTGTATCCCCATCCTTGGGTTCACTCGGTGCTAATTCCTACTCCCATCTAAATGGACACTGAAGATGATTTACTGAACTACACATAAGCTGAGTTAATAAGTTCTGTTGATTGACGAAATACTACTGATATCTGAGAACTGACAGAGTCATGAGATCATGGAGATTTTTCCTAAGTCATAAGACTATTTAAAGTCTAAGGATTCATAGCTTGACTGAGAGTATTCTGAAAACATGACATGGCTCTATGTACACAACTAATATTTTGGGTACAAGTACCCCTAGGGCTCGATGGAAAGAACCTGACAAAGCATGACTTACTTGAATACATAATAATCATCATAATACATTTACTGAAGCATCTTATCAAACATGTGATAGGCATAAGCTTGCATGTACATGGGGATTTCATGACATCATGCTAATTATACACTTTCCCTTCATTTAGGCATTCAACCAAGCACATAGTAGGCATAGAATGTGTAAACAACATCATACAACAATTAACTGTTGTTATTCAACTCTAATTGAATCATTCAAGGGTTTAGTCCTAGGGTTTCATGAATTTATACTGATACAAATCAACCCATATGGAATTTAATAGTCATTCATGGAATAAAATTCAATTACTCATTATCAACATGAACAAAAGTAGCCCAATCATGAAATTCATAAGAAAATCCATCACTTGAATTAAGAAAAGGGATTCTTGGGCTTCATGGACGAAAGGAGTCCATGAATAAACACTATGCATACCTTAGTTTGTGATTTCACGAAGATTGATGGTGAAACCTTTTTGAGTTTGAATCTCCAATAGAAATCCTATCTTGTTCTTGAGAGAAACATGAGAGAATATAGTATATTTTGGGTGAATAATAGCTAAACCACGTATTATTAGGTTTAATGAGGTTCGAAAATTAACCCTTTTAACCCTGGACGTATCATTTAATTTTAGTAAAATTTTCCCGAAATGGGACCCTGGTGTGACGCTGTGTTATTGCACCGTGTCAATGGGAATTGACAATTGGGAAATCGAGGGATGGCGCAACTCGGATCCATTGCGTTGCCGCTTCCTTCGTGACCATAAACTTTGGTGCAGCGCAGGGGAAATCCTGCTGAAACACTGGAAAAAGGACAATTCTAAATTTGAGTGCTGGTGTGGTGTACCATAATCACGGACACCTATTGGAAATTGCCAAATGCCATTTCCTCTTGTGGGGCGACGCACCACTGACTAATATGGCGCTGTTTTACTATGGAAACTTAAAATAGTCATAACTTCTTACCCAGTTATCGGATCTCAGTGAATCATATATCGATGGAAAGCTTATTGAATTTTCCACTTGACAATAAGTGAAAATCTTCAAGATTCCTCATGGAATTATTATCATTCACTTTAGAAGATAATATTGGGCATTCTTGGGATGAAATTTGCTAGAAATCTTTAGGATATTACATAGGACAAAGGAAATCTCAAGAAAAGTCAAATAAAAGTTTAGTCTGACAACATTGGTTGAGAATAAGTGAATTAAAGGGAAATTAGGTACTGTGTTCAAAGTGTCAGAACTTTTTGCTGCTCAAAAAATCTTAACCATGGAAATAAAGGATTTGGGACGTGTCAAAAGCAAGGGACACTGAAATTGTATACCCAAAACTGTAAAATCTAAAGTTTTCTTCTGAGGGACCAGGTGCCACTGATGAACTTCCAACTAAAAATGCAAAACTCCAGGCAAAATTAGATGAACTGACTGGTGAAGTTCAAGAGCTAAATTTAAAAATAAAGTAGATCACTAAATAGTTGTTGATTTCCCATGCTGGTGAAAATGCAAGAATGGAGATGTTGATTAATCCCTTTTCCCGAAGCATCCTTTTACCTAATTCCTGTACTCCCTGTATATTTTTGTCAACCCTATGTCAATCTCACTTTTTGTCATCATATGGCTCTTAAAGATAGTTACTTTTTGCTATTGTGGTAATATTCTTGATTGGTGCTTAACTATTTATGAATGAATGAATTTTGATTTGTGTGCTTAATTTTCTCTCTCCTTAAAACTATTCTCCATGTTAGTGTTACCCAAGTGACCAAGATTTAACTAATATTTGTATATTTTCTCTCTCTTTAAAACTAGGTGTCAGGTGTGTTGAGTGTGATGTAAAAGGACCAGGTACCATGTAATGTGCCATGAAAAAGGTGCATGGCTTATTGACAAAGGGACGTATACTAGTGCACTAGATGAATTATGGTGCTCAAAGGCAGAGGAAAGCAAATGAATGGTAAGGCATAGTAACAGGGAAAGCAAACATGCACTCAGAGTTTTTTCTACAAATGACAACAAGGGATTAGGTCCCTATGTTGCATGATGGAGAAAGCATGATGATAGGGGAGATATTCATCTTTAGGTGGTAATCATACTAATTAAATATGATGAATGTGAACTGATGTTCAAAGTTGTATGGTTGGCATGTCATCATCAAAAAGGGGAAAAAATTCTATATGTAGTTTTGATGATGAGCAACTAACTGCAAGGAACCAAGTCCCAGAATGTACAAGGTATTGTCTGGACAGTTTTGTCCTCTTTTGTAACAACTTGTAGGTGCTATTCTATAGTGATTAGGATAGCTGGTCCAATGATATTTCCACCCTAATAATCACTTAGCTATAAAAGAAAAGAGACACCTCTTCCTAAAATTGAGTTTTTGCACAAATCTAAAAAGTAGAGAGAGGCAGGAAAAACTCTATTCCAAGATTAAGTAAGTATTTCTTATGTTCTTATCTTTGTAATATACTTAAAGAGTGAGTGAGTGTCTTAACTCTTGAATTGTAATCAAACTACTCATGCTATAAGAGTAGTGTAATATTTTGTTGAGGGAGTCTTGGTAAAGCTATCAAGATTAGCTTGTAATAGAGGTATTGTAAGAAAGAGGAACATAGAGTTATGTTCTCTGTCGAATCTATAATTAAGATTTTGATTATAGAGGACTGGTTTGATCTTATGAGGGAAAGCCTTGGTCTTTCTTCCTTGATAAAGGGGTTTCCACGAAAAATCATGTGTTCATTACCTTTCCTGCACTATTTTTCTTTCCTTACCATTTTACTATATTTTTTTTCTAGTAATTGACTTTGAGTGACCAAGTCCCTCACTGTGTGGTGCAAAATTCCTTCAAGAGGAATCTGAATACATATCATATTCTGTCTTAACCGTATGATTCATATGGATGAGGACATAAGCTTTTAAATAAAAGGAATTAAAACACACTAATGGGCTCCTCTCAAGACCTAATGTGATTTTTAAAGCTTCTCATAGTTCAATATAAAATCATTATATTGGTAGAAATTAAGATTTACTACTTATATTATCTCAAGGATGAGGCTTAGTTGGAGAAACTTGGAGCAATGCACGAATTTGCATGGGTTTCTTTAGGGATAACTTTATGAGAAACTTTTATTAGATACCTGTAGTCCATTAAATACAGAAGTGGGGCCCTCATAACTATATATAATATCCTACAGACAGAACTTCATAGTCTCTATAGGATACTTGAACTATGTGCTTTGTTACCAAGTTTGTAACATCTTGAGACTATCCCCTGGACGTCACACGATGCTTAGAACCACAAGTGATATCAAAATAACTCACAATACTCACATAATTCATGAGAAACTGAATAAAATACTTGAAACTCAAAATACTAGGTATAAGCAATGTCATTAGCTGAACTTGTTCAATACAATACTGTTTAAAAACATTTACATCACTGGATTACACAATAGGAAACTAATACTGAATATATCAACTCTGACTAACTTTCTATGAAACATCTACTAATACTGACTATAATTAGCTAAGACATAAACCTCAGCTATCCCTAATTAATACAACTGAATTAAAATATAATACTAAAAACATAACGAACTTGAGCAATCGAATAAGGATAGCTAATTATCTATTGGTTGGAAGATACAAATTATCGAATCATGATTCTATAAGCTACAATTGATACCTACATTATGAAATAATTTAGCCACACAGACTTATATATGGATAATACTTCTGGAATGTACTGAGTATATAGGGGTAAATGTAATAAGTAAAAACTGATATAAACCATAATTTTAAAACATGCATGCTAAGTGTAAATAGACTTACCATATTCATGAATAAAAATGAAAGTTGAAATATCATAAATAATAAAGCAATATCTAAAAAATTCAGTGAGTCATTACACTTAGTTTCTAAAACCATCTTTTCTATTGGAGATTCTCTTAATCGATATAAATCATACGAGCGACATGAAGTCCAGCTTTTTACACATATTGAGAATGGTTGTCCAATACCTTGCCATTGGTAATGAACATTACTTGGCTGATCACTTATATATGTCCATTTGGACAAGCTGAATACTGTCTTTAAATGTCCATTTAGACAAGCTGAATAATAAACCTATGGTGGCACGTAGTTTATGTAACTAGGATACACTAAATTCCCCCTTCTTAGTGCTAGGTACTATTTCCAAATCATAGTATTGCTCATAAATACATATGAAAATCACCTTAAATGAGCATATGAGCTGATAAGTCTAGAAACGCAATATACTTTTATTTCTATCTTATAATCATAATTACTTATGTGAATTTTATATCCTATCTTCTATCATAAGATCCAAACTAAAGTTTTAATCAGTAACAGTATGAAATTTGAAATAGTTAATCTGAACTTCTTGTAAATTAAATGATCATATGAAAACTACATACTATTACAAAATTATGGCACTTTTGTCAAGAATGCTGAAATTCACTTTATGAGAACTACTATGTTTATCAAAACATGAGAAAACCATGAATTTTTATGCTTAATGTACTTTAGTTTATAAAGGAACAACATGTAATTCCCCAAAATTTGATCCCAATATGTCACATAGTGCTTAAGGCTTTGAGTAGCCCCAATATAACCCTTTAAGCTTGCTATTAGGTCTGGACCTTACTTTACGATAAATTGGTCAGGCAATAATACTTTATTATACCAAAACTGAGCTGGAATAAACTAAAAACACTGTCTTAATAACAAATACTGAAAGTCTGGAAACCAACAAGTAGTCTGAAAAGCCTCTACTACTAAAGAATTAAATAGCCATTGGGACAAAGCCCCAGCTGACTCAAACTAAACTAAAAATGATAAATCAAGTACTATGAAAGCTGGAAATAGGAATAAGTAGGCCTTCAAATCATGAGGACTAACCAACTGTGGGAGCATCGATAGAGATGCTCGAACTACTCACGCTGCTGATACTGAGCACCTAAACCTATATTATAAGACAATCTAGCACATAGATGTATATGTATATCAGTACTTTGGGAATGTACTGAGCATAAAAGGGTGAATGGAATAAGTAAATAATATCATCACAATTTATAAAATCATGTATGATAGATGTTAATGACTGACATAGGCTTGAGTAATCTAAAAACTGAAGATCATAGAACTTTAACAATAAAACATATAATAAAAATCTTGTGATTCATTACATTCAGTTCTAAAATCTATTCTTTCTAAAAACTACCACATTATCTTATAAACTGTAAGGGGGAATACTTTATCTCAAGACTTTAAGAATCTTTAAAAACCATAGATTACAAAATATATACTTTTATCTTAAGGTTTTAAGCCAAAAAACTGTGTTTAGGAGTAAGGGAAATCTTTTAGAAGGTTCTTCTAACCAACTAAAACCATATGAACATTCATGGAGTCCAACATCTTACCCACATTAGGGAGAGCTGTTCTACCCTTGCTATCAAAATAAAACTTCTTATCTTAAGTGATCATAATCTTAACCCACTATGGGCAAATCATAAGCCTACAGTGGCACGTAGTTCTGGGGAATGAGACCTTTGTAACATACCCATCTTGGTGCTAAATACTACTCTCATTCTTATGCTCGGGATCTTAGGAAAATTCACTTCAAAATAGCACAAGGGTTTACAAGAAAACCAATTATGCTCTTTCTTTTGTTTAAATCTCAAATCATATAAACAATGTGAATTCTTTATCTTAGCTTAGGACCAAAAGGTCAAATCTTTATAAGAAATCTGAGAATAATCTTAGCATAGGGTGCTCATAGCACAAATAATCTTGGAATAGCATTATATAATTAGGGCTTAATGACCCATGCATTAAAATCATGTTAAAACATCAAAATATTCATGCTTGATAGTGTAAATATTGATCAATCAACTCAAAATCTTGAAATTTCTGTAATATTCATGAAAATATGAACATAAAAATGCAACTCAACTTCTAAATCACTTGAAATCTCATAATCTTATAAATAGCAATATTGGGTATAAACCCTAACTGTAATTTCTTGGGACATCACATAAAATTCAGTAAATTTATAATTAAAAATAAGTTTTGGAACAAGGATGAAAGGATTATCCTTGTTGAAAAAATTCCTCTTACCTCAATTGATGAACAAGCTTGGTTTGAGATGCTATTTATGCCTTTGAAGGTCAATTCTTGGAATACTTGGATTGGAAATCATGAATCTAGAACTAATATAGAAAAAAGGGTGGTGGAATCTTGGGGATTATCGGAGATGAATGTTGAAGCTTAGGGTTTTAAATTAAGAGAATTTGATGAAAAGTGAGCATATTTTGCTCAATATTACCATTAATTATCTATTATCATGATTTGGGGGAGTAGGCAAAAGACCAAACTTCCCTTGGGATTTAATATCCATAATTGGAACAATGTTTAAGGCTTTACCGCGATGCGGTGAGTGTATCATTGCGATACCCTCCGTGATACAGTGGAATCACGGTGACTTACTGGATATAGACAATTGATGTTTTGAGGTTCAGCATAATGAGGTGCAAACGAGGTAACCCACTAGAATTTGACAAATCTCGATTTGGCCGCTACCGCGATGTAGTGGCCTTCTCATTAATATTCTCACCGCGACATGGTGGAACTGCGGTGAGCTACTGGAAATTCATGAATGCAAATTTTGCATTTGGCCTCCATCGCGACGCGATGACTGCCCAGTTGGCACACTGCTTACTAAAAATGCCCTAACTTTATCACCGAGTGTATATTTGGCTAAATTATATATGAATTAAATATTAAATTATTTTGAAAGCCATCCCTTAACATTCTAGGAACTAAATTAAGCTATAAAATGTTCTGGGTATTACACATCATAACTCCAATATCATATAAAGTGGGTATGAACCTGTAATTATCCGTATTAGTCTTAGCTCAATCCAACTCATAGTGCATGCATAAGAGGCTTAGAACCTGAAAATATAACTAAGTGTTGGGGACTTAGTTTTATTTTTGGCCTCTTAACTTGGTTGATTTTTAAAGTTACTTTACCGACCCCAAGACATAAGTTTATGAGTTAATTCATCTTCAGAGGTGTAAGGAGCATGTCTTGGGAAAGTTTTGGATTTTTAGATGAGTATTAAGGCATGTTTGGATTTCATTTCCAGAACCTCATCACGATTACATTGCGTCGTGGTGGGTATAGAAATGAGTTCATTGTGTTGGGATGATGCTCAATTTAGCATTTTAGTTATGAATTTAAATTCCAGAGGGGCAGTCTTGCTTTTTTCATCGTCATAATCTATAAAAACATGAGATTAAACTTCAGTGAAGTCATTATACACAAAAATTCCTCAATTTCTCTCTAAATTAAACCCTAACCCCTCCCCAAGTTCATCAAGTTCAAGCATCTTGCCTTTAAGAAAACTATGAAATTCTACTTCCCAATCCAAGAGAACATTTAAGAAAAGTTAATTCTCTTTCAATAGTAAAGCTTTAAGGTATGTGTGATGTTCATCCATGGGCCCTTTTCACCCATAGAGTCCAACAATCCATTTTTGAGTTTTAAATTATGGTTTTTACATGTTATTATAAATTATATCCATGAATCTCATATGAACTTTGATTTTGAATCTCGTTTACCATGTGATTTCGTTGCAACTATCCCTTGACACATTTGAATGATGATTATTCGCATATAAATCCTTCACCCATGATTTTAATATTGAAATTATGCTATTATCATATGTTTTAACTATTTTCATACTTTAAATCATGACCCTCATGTGTTTGATGAAATGACAAAGACAAAAATTTTGAACAATGATCCCTGTTATGATTTGTAAAGATATATATGTCCTTATTGATACTTCAATTCACTACTGGGGGTTCTGAATATCCAAAACATAGTTGTTTACTTAGTCTCAATATCTTTTAAAATAGTTTTAGATATGTATGAGCATTGTTTATTCAGCTAGTTATCTTAATTAGTTAAACTTATATTAGTTCAGTTATCCGAGTCAGTTTAGTTAGGAGTAGGATTTAGCACCGACTGAACCCAGGGATGAGGGATCACCTTCTAGTAAAGGTTTGACTCTTAGTAGCAATCACTACATTATAGAATTACTTAGCTAATGTAGGTTTGAGATGTTAACTTTACAGTTGAGGGTTGACACAAATCTCACCAGGGCACCTTCTAGTAGATGGTGACTCTTTAGTCATTTGGGACTTTAGTGGATCCACAAATCCATTGTTACTAATACCATTCCAACTGGGATGACAGGTTGGACCCCAATCAACTCAGATCGGGCCATGTCGATTATATACTATCTCCGATAGTCTTAGACCAATATTCAGTATATAATTTTATTTTATTTTGATTTACCATAGCATACAATTATCAGTTATTCAGTTATCAGTATTTTAGTTTATAGATTATTTTGGAATTATATTATATTCTTGGTCATGCATTCGCAGATTTCACAATGTTCATGCATTTATATTTAGTTACCTCATACTTTTCATTCAGTCAGTTATTATTCATGCACATGAACCCATACATCTTAGTCTAACATCATCTCTTATACTAGTGCATTTAAAGTACTGATCACATACTTTTTTTCTTGTGCTATGATTTTTAATATCATAGGTTTGAATGCTCAGGGTCCTGACCGCACGTAGCAAGTTTAGCCTATCAGTAACAGTAGTTGTGGTGGGCCTTCATCTATTGAGAAAATGGTGGCTTATTTTAGATTACTTTAGTATTTCAGTACTTTCTTTCAGTTTGTTAGCTAGATTTAGTTGGGGCATGTCCCAAAACTCTTTTGAGTCAGGTTTATAGGCTTTCAGAAACTTCAAACAGTCAGTTGAATTGTTAATCTTTTCAGTCAAATTTTAGTATGTTTATTTATATTTCAAACTTGAGAAATTTCATTGTATGAATCTTAGTACTTAAAACCTTTGGCATTATTTAGTTATTTCTCCACATATGTATTTTATTACCATATTATTCAGTGCTTACAGTAGGTACCAGTTCACGGGTTAGCTTATCATCTTTCAGGATTGTAAGTACCATTGTCATGATTAGGGAGTAGCCTCGGTTCATGAAAAAACTTGGTATCAAAGCCTAAGGTTTTAAAGTGTCCTAGGGAGTTTCAAAGTAGCATTGAGTAGAGTTTTATGCATAAGTATGAAGCTCACCACACTTATGGAAAAGAGGTTACAAGACAACTTAGGAAAAGTTTCCCTTCTTTCATTGTTCATATCATGCGAAAGAGCATGAGCTCTAGTTAAACCCTCTTTCTAATTCATTCTTTTTTCTATTTATAGAAAATGCCTCTAAGAAATAACAATGAAAGAAGAAGCAAAAATTGGCCAGCACCTTCGCCTATTCAGGAAGATCCCCTGAATAAGCATGTCACCTATGCCATGTTATGAGATATCTTCATGAATTTAGCTCACTCAGTAGCAACTTAGCACAATTAGCAAACTACTACCCCAACTATTCCAGTGGCTAATACCGCTGTAGCTAGGATTCAGGACTTCACTCAAATAAATCTCTCTTAGTTTTTAAGGTCTAAGTCTAATGAGGATCCACAGGAATTCCTTGATATGGTTCAGAAGCTGACTAAAATTATGGGTGTAACATCTATTAGTTATAGGATGTAGCTCACACCTGATATAAGTAGTAGAAGGGGGATAGAGGCGTGAATGCAGGGCCTGTATAGTGGGAGGAGTTTTCCACAACCTTTTTAGATAGGTTCTTCCCTTTAGATTTGAGGAAAGCAAGGTACATGAGTTCATAAATTTGAAATAGGATAACATGAGTATGAGGGAGTACTCGGTTAAGTTTATTGAGTTGGCCCGATATGCTCATTTTATAATGGCTTATAATAGGTATATGATGAGTAAGTTTTTCTTTGGTGTAGCGGATAGTATGGTCAAGGAGTGTAGGATCACAATGTTATTTAAGAATACAGACTTATCTAGGCTTATGGTCCATGCGCAGTAGATTGAAGAGAAGAAGGAAAGAGAGTATAAGAGGGCTAGGATAGGTAGCTTTAAGTTTGCTCAGCCGAGGTCAGAGGGTGGTAATCATCCTCAATTCTATCAGAAATCTTTAGCCCCATCTCCGTCTTTAGCTAGTGCTCCAGTGCCAAAGTTCATAAATGATAATCAGGATAGAACGCTAGGCGCTAAGTCCCAGGGCAATATAAATAGTGGTTGTACTAATCCTTTTTGCCCCCAATATGGTAGAAATACTCAGGGTATATGTAAAGATAGAAATAATGGTGTTCTTTGGGTGTGGCAAGCCAGGCTATAGAGTTAGGGATTGCCTAAAGAGTGGTCAACAGGGTCAGTCCAGCCGTCCCCAGTTCCATCTGGTCGCCCAACTTATTAGGGTGCTGCTTCCAGCATAACCAGCAGTCAACGCTCGAATAGATTGTATGCACTCTTGTCTAGATAGGATTAGCAAAGTTTTCTTTATGTAGTTATAAGTACGTTATAGGTCTTCCATTTATATGTTTATGCGTTGTTAGATTTTGGAGATTTTGTTTCTTTTGTAACCCCTTACATAGCTGTTAATTTTGGTGTCAGTTCTAAAACTCTTGTAGAGACTTTCCCTATGTCTACCCCGATGGGTAAATCAATTCTATCCAGGTGGGTATACAAAAATTGCCCTATTATAGTATCTCAAAAAGTCACTGTAGTAGACCTTGTGGAGTTAGAGATGACTAATTTTGATGTCATTCTTGGCATGGGTTATCTCTATTCATGGTTTGCTTTAGTTGATTGTAGGAGTAGAGTTTTTCATTTTTTCATTGTTTGAATGATCCAGTCCTTGAATGGAGGGGTAGTACATTAGCGCTTAGGGGTTAATTTTTTCGTTCCTTAGAGAGAGAAAAATGATATCTAAGGGATGTGTTTACCATCTTGTTTGAATCAAGGACTCTAATTCTAAGACTCCCAGTCTTGTGTCCATTTTAGTAGTAAGTGAATTTCTAGATGTGTTCACGGATCAAAAAAGTTTGTATTACGTATTTTCACAAAAAGATTTAAATCTCCATCAGAGAAGGAGCTTAGAATTGTTGAAATATTATGATATGAGTGTCCTATACCATCTGTAAAGGCCAATATAGTGGTAGATGCCCATGGTAGATTGTCTATGGGTAGTGTTTCTCATGTAGAGGATGACAAGAAGCAGTTAGTTAGGGAGGTTCATCAGCTTGCTAGATTAGGTGTGCAGTTGGTGGATTCAACTAAGGATGGTGTGAGGGTTCAGAATAGTTAAAAATATTCTTTAATTGCCAAAGTAAAAGAGAAGCAAGATAGCGATTCTAGTCTGGTTCAGTTGAAAGAGGCAGTAAGAGATTAAAAAGTAGAGGTTTTCTCCCAAGGGGTAGATGGTGTATTGTGATGTTAGGGTAGGCTGTGTGTACCCTGTGTAGATGGGTTGAGGCAACGAATCCTTGCAGAAGCGCATGGTGCGCGATACTCTATTCACCTAGGGGCCACTAAGATGTATTGTGATTTACGAGAAATCTATTAGTGGAGTGGCATGAAGAGGGATATTTTGGAGTTTGTAGCTAAGTTCTCTAAGAATCAGTAGGTTAAGGTTGAATATCAGAGGCCTAGTGGTACATTGTAGGAGTTTAGTATTCCCACTTGGAAGTAGAAAGAGGTGAACATGGATATCATGATGGGTTTGCCTCGTAAGCATCATCATCAAAATTTTATATGGGTTATTGTAGGTAGAATGACAAAATCAACTTATTTCTTACCGATTCATACTTCCTATATAGTCGAGGATTATGCCAATCGCTATATCATCGAGTTGGTTAGATTGTATAGAGTACCATTGTTTATCATTTCAGATAGAGGTACTTAATTTACCATTCACTTTTGGAAAGTTTTTAAAATAGGTCTTGGTACTCAAGTTCGTATCAGTATAACCTTTCACCCTCAGACAGATAGTCAGGCTGAGAAGACTATTCAGAACTTAGAGGACATATTGAGAGCATGTGTTATAAACTTTAAGGTTAGTTGGGATGATCACTTTTCTTTGATTGAGTTTGTGTACAATAACAATTATTATTCCACCATTCAGATGGCTCTGTTTGAGGCTATATATGAGAGAAGATATAGGTCTCCTATTGGTTTGTTTGAGGTAGGTAAAATTGCATTGATAGGGCTAGATTTAGTACTTGTTGCGATGAAGTAGGTTCAGTTAGTCAAAGAGAGGCCTAAGGAAGCCCAAAGACACAAAAAATCCTATATAGATGTGAGGAGAAGAGATCTTGAGTTTAAGGTTTGTGAGTTAGTCATTTTGAGAATATCTCCCATAAAGGGAGTGAAGAGGTTTGGCAAGAAAAGGAAGATTATTCCCCAATATATTAGCCCTCACAGGATCTTAAACTGCTTCGGAAAGGTATCTTATCAGCTTGAGTTTCCTGTAGATTTGTCTTCAGGGCATTGTACTGCTCGAATCTTACACCCAAAATGCTACATGGTGCTCGTGACCCGAAAGGATCACAAGCTAACCCACGACTAATATCTGTACCTAAACACTGCATAATATACAGTATAAATGCGGAAAAAGGCTGAAAGGCCATAAGGTTCAAATATCTCATAAAACACAATATCTTAAAATACGGTATATTAATACCAAAATAAGTAAAATAACTATCTAAACATACTATAGTCTGAAAGCCTCTAACACTGTACTGTCCGTACAAGAAGTTGATGGGACATGTCCCCAACTGACTCTGACTATTGAAATAAACTAAGTACTGTAGAAATGAAGTAATAAAATCATAACATCCTCGAATGATGAGGACTCACTGCTGACTCTGACTGTTGAAACTGGAATGCTACTGATGTTTTAGAGCTCATACTTCTGAACCTATGGTATAAAACACCATAGCGCAAAGACTCCAGTACAATTGAATGTACTGGTATGCTAGTGGGGTAGACTGAATGCAAAGGGTTCATATACTTGAACAATAATAAATAACTTTATAATCTGAACATGAGAATACATGCATGAATAAGTAACTGTAACTGAATTCATGATAATATTGACTACTGAGTCTGAATAATGATATCATGAGTTACTGATAACTGATGTAACTGATACTGAGTGACTATATCTGGCAGTCTAGATTCTGATAGAACTAGCTGAGTTCTTTACTGTACTGGGTGACTGTATCTGACAGTCTAGATTCTGTAGAACTATCTGAGATCTATTACTGAGACTGAGACTATGACTGAGACTATAACTGTAGGAAGTAGTCCTTTAACCGACATGCCCCTAATAAGCTATTATAGATGAGTTGGGGTCCAATCTATAACCCCAATTAGAAGGGTGTCAATACCACGCCATTGGTAAGGACAAGCTATGAGTGATCCCTCATCTAATAGGTACTCTAAGGAGAACGGTGTGACCCTCATATAATAGGTTAAGCCACCTCATCTAGCCTCATCTAGCTAGTTTGATGTCTCAACCTACGCTAGCTATGTAGTTCTAGAGTGCAAGGATTGCTTCTAAGAATTACAACCTCTACTCACAGGTGAGTTACCATCCTTGGGCTCACTCGGTGCTGAATCCTATTCCCATCTGAATAGACACTGAACTAAATATACTAGACTAAATTGGATTGAGTTCACTGAATTCTGTTGACTGATGGAATATTACTGAGATCTAATAATTGACTGAGATTACTGAGATTTCTGGACTGATACTGAATTTGCTGAGTGTTTCTGAGTCATGTAACTAACTGAATTCTACTGATCATGGCTTGACTGAGATTATTATAAAACTGATATTGGCTCTAGGAACACAGCTACATTGTCGAGTGCAAGTACCCCTAAGACTCGATAGCATAAAACTGACAAGACATGACACTTCTTGACATATGACCATAGTCAACAATTCATAGTACAATCATTGGGGATATTCATGAAATATTTGCATGCCACAAGCTTACACATGAATATAAGTGCATCTAAACATGTCATAATTTCATAAGCCTAATCTCATGAGCATTACATCAAGCTATCACAAAGCATAACAATAACATGGGAGTCATTTGAACTTAAGGGTGAAACATAGGTTCATCATTTTGGTCACAATTTAGTCATATGGCATGTTTACTATTCTCTTAGGCATTTTATCAAACACCTTGCATGCATAACTATAAGCTTAGGCATGGTCATTTAAATTAATTCATCATGGTTGCATAAGTCAACACAATTTATTAGATTTCAATCCACATACTAGCATAAATTAATAAAAACACATTTAACGATTCCAACTTGGGTATCATTAACCACATCAACATGATCATAATCAATCCACAACATAAACATCATAATTTATAATTTGAAATTGGATTCTTCGGCTTCATGGGTGAAAAGAATCAATGAATGAACACTTGACATACTTGGGTGGATAATTTCTTGAAGATTGGTGAAGTAAAGCTTAAATTCTTGACTTGAAATTAAACACCTAGGGTTTCTTATTCTTGGGGATTGATATTTGAGAGAAACCCTAATTTGGTGTTGTGGATGAATAAAGAAGTTATGAGCTCTAGTATGGTATAATTAGGGGTTAAAACAGATAGAAAAAACCCAAATGCCCTTTTAAAAATGGCTTAAAAATCCCTGATCAAAAGTGGCGATGGTTTAGGCGATGGGTCGTCGCTGGCTCAACGGTCCATCGCTGGCTCAACGGTCCGTCGGTCCATCCTGTTGTACTTTGCTAGAACCTGAACTTTCTACCTCGTATACAACAATTTGGCGGATGGTCCATCGCTAGCTCAACAGTTCGTTAATCCAGACCATCGCACTTGACCAGAAGATTGGTTCACTACCTTAGACGCAATGGCTTAGGCGATGGTCCATCGCTAGCTCGACGGTCCATCGGTCCTGACCATCGTTGCTGGGCAGTTTCGACAGTTCTTTATAAAATATCATTAACATTTTACTCTGATACCAAATTTGGACAAAATTGGTATCGTTGGAAAGCTAATTCAATTTACCACATCATAAAAAGTCTATATTGGGGAAATTCTATCTGATTTAAACATTAATCATTTAGAAATTCATCACTAACTCTTCTGGATACTAGATTAGACTTTAAAAAAAGTGTGGGGTATTACATGTATCCAATGTTCCTTGTCACTTTGTTAAAGAAGTGTATTTTCGACCCTGCTATGGTAGTTTATTTAGAAAGTATAGGTGTTTAAGACAGCCTTTCTTATGAGGAAATCCCAGTTGAAATCCTTGATTGTCATCTTCATAGTCTAATGAACAAAGAAGTTCCCTTGGTCAAAGTATTTGGCATAATCAGTTCATTGAGGGAGCCACTTGGGAAATAGAAGCAGATATGCGTACCAAGTACCATCATCTTTTCTTTACTAACTCAGACTCATCTTTAGGTAATAGTTTTCCTTATATTATATCTTTTCCATTCTCAGTTCCATGCCATATAACTTTCTTCATGTCATTGCATATATTCACGAATCAGTTCTGTCAAGTATCATGTTTCAGACTCAGTCATGTAACCTTACTTTCAGTTATGCATGTTTAGTATGTGATATCAGCTCCCTTGGTATTCTTATCTTAATTAGTATTATTTGAGGATGAATGTTCCCAAGGGGGAGATATTATAATACCCCATATAAGTCTTAGCTCAGTTCAGCTCATAGTGTATGCATAAGAGGCTTAGAACACGAAAATTTTGCTAAGTGTTGGGGGCTTAGTTTTATTTTTGGCCTCTTAACTTTGATAATTTTTAAAGTTACCTTCCTAAACCCGAGACATAAGTTTTTGAGTTAATTCATGTTCAGGGTTGTAAGGACCATGTCTCAAGGAGGTTTTGGATTTTTCGGATAAGGATTGAAGTACGTTTAGAGTTTGTTTCAAGAACCTTACTGTGATTGTATCACATCGCGGTAGGTATAGCAATGAGCAGTTCATCATATCAGGTGATGCTCAATTTGGCATTTCAGTTACAAATTTAAATTCCATAAGGGAAGTCTTATCTTTTTCCATCATCCCAATCTGTAAAAACACAGACTTAACCTTTAATTAAGGCATTATATAACTAAATTCCTTAATTTCTCTCTAAATTAAACCCTAAACCTTTCCCAAATTCATCAAGTTCAAGCATCTTCCCTTCAAGAAAACCAAGATACTGTGGTTCCCAATCCAAGAATGTTCAAACAAGTTAATTCTATTTCAATATTAAAGCTTTAAGGTATTGTGATGTTCATCCATGGGCCCTTTTCACCCATGGAGTCCAAGAATCCATTTTTAAGTTTAAACTTATGGGTTTTACATGTTATTATGATTTATATCCATGAAGCTCATATGAACATTGATTTTAAATCATGTATACCATGTTACTTCATTGCAACTATCCATTGACATATTTGGATGATGATTATTCACATGTTAAATCCTTAACCCATGATTTTAATATTGCAATTATGCTATTATCACATGTTTTAACTATTCCCAAGCTTTAACTCATGGCCCTCGTGTGTTTGATAAAATGCCTAAGAGAAGAATTTTGAACAATGATCCATATTATGATTTGTAAAGCTATATATGTCCTTATTGATACTTCTATTTAGTGCTGAGGGTTATTAATAACTGAAACTTAGTTGGTTACTTAGCCTAGGTACTTTTAGAATGGTGTCAGATATGTATGAGCATTATTCATTCAATCAAATATCATAATCAATTAAACTTAGATCAGTTCAGTAATCTAAGTCAATTAAATAGGGAGCAGGATTTAGCTCCAAGCAACCCAGTGATAGAGGCTCACCTACCAGTAGAGGGTGTGACTCTATGTAGCTGTCCCTATATTATAGAACTGCGTAGGTAGCATAGACTTGAGATGTTAACCTACTAGTTGAGGGTTGACATATATCTCACTAGGGTACCTACCAATAGAGGGTGACTCTTTAGTTTTTCAGGACTTCACTTTAGTAGATACATATAGCTATTATTAGTACTCGTCACACAGTACTAGCACACTTCATACTGGGATAACAGGTTGGACCCCAATTAGCTCAGATTGGGGTATGTCAGTTAGATAATACCTCCCACAGTCTTAGTCCAGTATTCAATATAGAATTCAGTTTTAGGTTTGTTTGCCCATAGCATACAATTATCAGTTATTCAGTTATTAATATTTTAGTATTTTAATTTACAGATTATTTTGGAATCATATTATATGCTGTCATGCATTTGCTAATTTCATAGTTTTCATGTATTTATATTCGATTACTTATGCTATTCATTCAGTCACTTATTATTCATGTACATGAACCTATGAATATCAGCCTAACCTCATCTCTCATACCATTTTATTCAAAGTACTAATTGTATACTCCTTTTTTACTCTATGATGTTTGTTATCATAGGTTTGGATGCTCAGGCTCCTGACCACGCATAGATAGTTCAACCTTTCAGCAATAGTAGTCATGATGAGTCCTGATCTATTGAGGACATGGTGGCTTATTTTAGTTTACTTTAGTATTTTCGTACTTTCTTTTAGTTTTTCAGTTGAAGTTAGTTGGGCCCTATCCCATAAACTCTTTTCAGTCATTTTTACACCCTTTCAGACACTTTAGATAGTCAGTTGGTTTGTTAATCATTTTAGTTAGATTTTAGTATGTTCATTTATAATTTGAACTTGAGAAATTCCGTTGTATTAATCTAAGCACATAAAACCTTTGGTATTATTTAGTTATTTGCGTACATGTGTACCTTATTACCATATTATTCAGTGCTCACAACAGGTACTATTTCATGGGTTAGTTTGTGGTTTTTCGGGATTGTAAGTACCATTTTTGCGACTAAGGGGTACCCTCGGGTCATGAGAAAACTTGGTATCAGAGACTAAGGTCTTAAAGTATCCTAAGGAGTCTAAACGTTGCATTGAGTAGAGTCTTGTGCATGGGTATAAAGCGGGCCACACTTATAGACAAGAGGCTATAAGATGTTTTCCAAAAAGTTCCCTTCATTTCAGTGTTCATGTTGTGTGAAAAATCATATGCTCTAGTTAAACCCTCTTACTAATTTATTCATTCTCCCATTTACAGAAAATGGCTCCCATAAAGAAAAATAGAAAATGAAATAGAAATTAGCCTGCACCTCTGCCTGTTCAAAAAATCCCTTTGTTGAGTATGTCTCCCACACCGAGTTCAAAGCTACCTTCACTACTTTAGCTCACTTAGTAGAATCTTAGAATAATTAGTAGGTTTCTATCCCAGCTATTTAGTGGGTAATATTATCGCAACTAGAATTCTAAACTTCACCGAAACAATTCCATCTTAATTTTTTGGGTCAAAGTCTGATGAGGATCCACAGGAATTCCTTGATATGGTTCAGAAGGTGACTAACATTTTTGGTGTCACGTCTAGTGAGAGTGAAGATTTGGCTGCTTACCTATTGCAGGATGTAGCTCACACCTAGTATAATTAATTAAAGGGGGATAGAGGTGCAAATGCAGGACCTATAAAGTGGGAAAAGTTTGCCACAATCTTTTTAGACATGTTCTTCCTTTTAGACTTGAGGGAAGTAAGGTGCAGGAGTTCATAAATTTGAAATAGGGTAACATAAGTGTGAGGGAGTATTCACTTAAATTTACCTAGTTGGCCTGGTATGCTCCTTCGATGGTGGTTGATAACAGGTCTAGGATGAGTATGTTTGTATCTAGTGTAGCTGATAATGTAGTCAAGGAGTGTAGAACCGCAATGTATATTAAAGAGATGGACTTTTCTAGGCTTATGGTCCATGCTTAGCAGATTGAATAGAAGAAGGTTAAGGAGAAGGAAAGGAAGAATAAGAGGGCTTGGATAGGTAGCTTTAACTTTGCTCAGCCAAGGTCAGGGGGTGGTAACCGTCCTCATTTCCATCAGAAATATTTAGCCCCAGATCTATCTTTAGCTTGTGCTCCAGTGACAATGCTCAGAAATGATAATTAAGATAGTGCTTAGGCTCTAAGTCCTAGGGCAGTGTAAATAGTGGTCGTACTAATTCTCTTTGCTATAAATATGGTAGAAATCATTATGGTGTATAAAGATCCAGTAGTGATGTGTTCTTTAAGTTTGGAAAGCCAGGACATAGATTCAGGGATTGCCCAAAGAGTGGTTAGCAGGATTAGTCCAGCCATCCCCCAGTTCCATTCGGTCACCTAACTCAGTAGGGTGCCACTTCCAGCGCAACCAGTGGTAAATTATTGAATAAAATATATACACTCTAGTCCCGACGGTATCAGGAAAGTTCTCTTAATGTGGTTATGGGTACATTATAAGTTTTCCATTTACTTATTTATACGTTGTTAGATTCTGGAGCTTTCCTTTCTTTTATAACCCCTTACATAGTTGTTAATTTTTATATCACTCTCAAAAATCTAGTAGATCCTTTCTCAGTATCTACCTCAGTGGGTCAATCTATTCTAGCCAGGCGGATATACAGAAATTGCCCAGCTATAGTATCTAAAAAAGTCACTTCAGTAGACCTTGTAAAGTTAGAGATGATTGATTTTGATGTTATTCTCAGCATGGATTGGCTCCACTCATGCTATGCTTCAGCTGATTATAGGAGTAGATTTGTTCATTTTTAGTTTTCGAATGCACCATTCCTTGAATAGAGGGGTAGTACATCAGTTCTTAGGGGTCAACTTGGTTCATACCTTAGAGCAAGAAAAATGATATCCAAGGGATGCGTTTACCATCCTGTTTGTGTCAAAGAGTCTAATTTTAAGACTTCCAATCTTGAGTCTATTTCAGTTGTAAGTGAATTTCCATATAGATCACAAAAGTTTGCAGTACAGAAAGATTAAAATCTCAGTCAGAGAAGGTGATTAGAATTATTGAAAGATTATGATATGAGTCTTTTGTGTCATCTTGGTAAGACCAATGTAGCTGCAGTTGCCCTTAGTAGATTTTATATAGGTAGTGTTGCTCATGTAGAGAATGATAAGAAGTATTTAGACAGAGAGGTTCATCAACTTGCAAGATTAGATGTGTAGTTGGTGGATTCAGCTGAGGGTAGTGTATATGTTAAGAATAGTTTGGAATCTTCTTTGATTATCGAAGTGAAAGAGAAGCAAGATAGGGATTTTAGTCTATTAAGTTGAAGGAGGCAGTCAAAGCTCAAAACGTAGAGGATTTCTCCCAAGAAGGAGATGGTGTGTTGCGCTGTCAGGATAGGTTGTATGTATCATGTGTAAACGGGTTGAGGAAGTGAATCCTTGAAGAAGCACATGGTGCACAATACTTTATTTACCCAGGTGGCACTAAGATGTACCATGATTTACGGGAAATCTATTTGTGGAGTGGTATGAAGAGGGATATTACGGAGTTTATAGCTAAGTGCTCTAATTGTAAGAAGGTTAAGAATGAACATCAGAGTCCGAGTGGTTCAATGTAGGAGTTTAGTATTCCCACTTGGAAGTGGGAAGAGGTGAACATGGATTTTGTGATGGGTTTTCCTTGTATACGTTGTTAGAATGATTTGATATGGGTCATTGTAGACAAAATGACCAAGTCAACTCATTTCTTGCCAGTTCATACTTTCTATACAACCAAGGACAATGCCAAGCTCTATATAAGAGAGTTAGTTACATTGCCTGGAATCTTATTGTCTATTATTTCATATAGAGGTACTCAATTTACCTTTCAGTTTTGAAAAGATTTTCAGAAGGGTCTTGGTACTCAAGTTCATCTCAGTATAGCCTTTTACCCTCAGACAAATGGTCAGACAGAGAGGACTATTCAGACCCTAGATGACATATTTAGATCATATGTTAATAACTTTATGGTTAGTTGGGATGATCAATTGCCTTTGATAGAGTTTTATTACAATAACAATCATCATTCCAATATTCAGATGGCTCCATTGGAGGTTCTATATAGGAAAATATGTAGGTCTCCTATGTGTTGGATTAAGGGAGGTAAAATTGCATTGATAGGACCAGATTTAGTATTTGATGGGATAGAGAAAGTTCAGTTAATCAGGGAGAGGCTTAAAACAACCCAAAGTCGCCAAAAATCCTATGTAGATGTGAGGAGAAGAGATCTTGAGTTTGAGGTTGGTCACTTATTCTATTTGAAATTCTATCCCATGAAGGAATTGAAGATGTTTGGCAAGAAAGGGGAGCTCTGTCCCTGATTTGTTAACTCTTATAGGATCTTGAGCCTCTTTGTAAAGGTAACTTTTGGGTTTGAGTTACCTGCTGATTTGGCATTAGTGCATCCAGTGTTCCATGTATCTTAGTTAAACAAGTGTAATGGCGACTCAACTGTTGTAGTTCCTTTAGAAATTACGGGTATTCAGGACAACTTTCCTTACAAAAAAATCCCAGTTGAAATCCTTGATCGTCAGATTTATAAACTGAGGAACAAAAAAGTTCCCTTGGTCAAAGTTCTTTAGCAGAATCAGTCAGTTAAGGGATCCACTTGTGAAGTAGAAGCAGACATGTGTACCAAGTACCCTTACTTTTCTCTGTAAACTCAGACTCAACATAATGTAATAGTTTTCCTTAGATTATATCTTTTCCATTCTCAATTCCATGCCATATAACCATCTTAATGTCATTGCATGCATTTATGAATTAGTTCATTCAAGTATCATGTTTCAGACTCAGTCATGTAGCAATGTTTCCAATTATGTACGTTTAGTATATGATTTGAGTTCCCTCAATATTATCAGCTTAAATAGTCTCATTTGAGGTTGAATGTTTCTAAGTGAGAGATATTGTAATACCCCATATTAGTCTTAGCTCAGTTCAGCTCATAGTGCATGCATAAGAGGCTTAGAACATGAAAATTTTTCTAAGAGTTGGGGACTTAGTTATATTTTTGGCCACTTAACCTCAGTTATTTTTAAAGTGAACTTCCCAACCCTAGACGTAATTTTTTAAGTTAATTCACGTTCAGGGGTGTAAGGAGCATGTCTCGGAGAAGTTTTGGATTTTTTGAATTAGGATTGAGGCACACTTGAGTTTCGTTTCCAGAACCTCACCGCAATTGCATTGTGTCGCATAGGGTATAATGATAAGGAGTTCATCGCATCACGATGATGCTCAATTCAGCATCTCAATTACAAATTTAAATTTCAAAGGGCCAGTCTTGTCTTTTTTCATGGTCCCAATCCGTAAAAACACAAGATTAACCTTTAGTTAAGGTATTATATGACCAAATTCCTCAATTTCTGTCTAAATTAAACCCTAACACTTCCCTTAGTTCATCAAGTTCAAGCATTTCCCCTTTAAGAAAACAAAGAAATTGTGCTTCTCAATCCAAGAACGTTCAAGGAAAGTTAATTCTCTTTCAAGATTAAAGCTATAAGGTATGGGTGATGTTCATCCATGGGCCTTTTTCACCCATAGAGTCCAACAATCTATTTTTAGGTTTTAAGTTATGGTTTTAACATGTTATTATGAATTATATCCATAAATCTCATATGAACTTTGATTTTTGATCATGTCTTCCATCTGATTACATTGCAACTATCCCTTGAAACGTTTGAATAATGACTATTCGCATGTTAAATCCTTAACCCATGATTTTAATATTGCAATTTTACTATTATATCATGTTTTAACTCATGACCTTCGTGTGTTTGATGAAATGCCTAAGAGATGAATTTTGAACAATGATCCCTATTATGATTTGTAAATATATATATATATGACATTATTGATACTTCTATTCAGTGATGGGGGTTATGAATACCCGAAACTTAGCTGTTTACTTAGTCTCAGTATCTTTTAGAATGGTTTCAGATATATAGGGGAATTATTCACTATGTTAATTATCATAATTAGTTAAACTTAGATTAGTTCAGTAATCCGAGTTAGTTCAGTTGGGAGTAGGATTTAGCACCGAGAAAATCCAAGGATGGGGGTTCACCTGCCAATAGAGAGTATGACTCTTAGTAGCAGTCCCTATGTTCCAGAACTATGTAGCTAGCATAGGTTTAATATTTTAACCTGTCAGTTGAGGGTTGACACATATCTCACCAAGGTAGCTACTAATAGAGGGTGACTCTTTAGTCCTTTGGGATTTCACTTTAGTGGATCCACACAACCACACAACCAAACTATCAAACCCTTATCAAGAACTCAATCCAAAACCCTAATCATTTCTAATCATTACCAATAACATCGTATTGACTCCTAATAGATCATAATAGCAACAATCGAGTGCATTTACTTATGGTTGAAAGCTAAAATCTCTCTTTTCTCATCCACTTGGAAAAAATTGCAATCCTTGAAGATAAACTTTTGTTAAGTGAATTTTTGAGTCAATTATTAGGTATTGGAATCCTTAAAAGTACAAGGGAAGTCTGAGTACCCATTTATGCATAATTATGGGACATTGATGGTCTCCAAAAAGGTCTAAAGAAGGTCAATGTTTACGTTTGATTTTTGTAAGTGTTGGTGTACTCCATGACACAACCTATGATTGTGGCATGTACATATGACCGTGGTAGGGTCGTTGCGGGGTTATAGTTCAAATATTATAAGTTCCCCTCATAAGAGTACATCCCACAATCATCTATCTAGGTACGACTGTGGTATGTACTCGTCTAATATGACATGCCCATGCTACTTTAGTGATGTCCTTATGATTATAAGGTACGACCGTACCTTAATTACATAATCAGAGGATCTAGTTGTTTGAGTGCATACCTTTCTAGTACTTTTGCGAAACCCTTCCTATGATACAAAGGAATGATCATGCCTTTATTGCATGATCATAGGAAGACTCATCTGATGCATTTACTGCACCTGTTCAAAACTTTCAAAATTGATGATAAATTTTTCCGATTTATGTACAATAGAACTAGAGGCATAAACAAAGCTGCAGAAGGAAAATTCTAAGAATAGGGCATCTAGGGACACACCTATAGCCTTGAAGAATGACTCTAACATCTCAAATGGGATCGAGGTGGGCTTGTCCACCAGTTCTATAGAATAAATCACTCCCCTCAGGTCATGAAGGCCTAGGAAAGAGAGATAAAAGATAAGGACACAATATCTATGGCCTTTTTCAAGGACAAAACATCGATAAACCTTCCACAGTCTTAAGAGGAAGGAACCAAGAGGGTAATATTAATGATGATAACAATGAGATTTTCTCAAAAGAGGGGGATGAGTCTAACCTCAAATATTCCAAGGGTGTTACTATTTCCCCACCTTAAAGGTGAGTGGATATGATATGTTGGATAGTCCCAAACTCTACGGATTATTACATTAATAGTGTTTTAGTGACAAACTAGGGAAATAAGAAAAAAATTCTAGAAGAAACACAGATCCTGCCAGATTTCCTCAAGAATATTCTAGACTTAGTACATGGATTCAAAAGGTATGAGGTGGGGTGAATGACAAAACCTCTTTGAAACTATGTGGCGGGGTGCATAAGTTTTTGTAATACCCTGTACTCTTCTTAGCATAAAATTCATTCTTAGAATGTTAAGAGAGAGCTTCAAAAATGAATACTATTTATTATATGTGAAATTTTCTAGGTTTAGACATCCCATTGTGTGCGAAATAGAATAAACTATCCATCGATACCAAATTCTCCCAATTCCGACACTCGATTGAGGAGTTAGAGCATTTTTAGTGGACAGTGTACCACTTGGGAAGTCACCACATCGCGGAGGTTGTTAAATTCATAATTGTCATTTTTCAGTGGACATCCGTGATATTAGCGCATAATGGAGAGGTCCATTTTTCTATTTGTCAAATTCCAGTAGTCCAACGCTATAGTGGTGCATCGTGCTGAAGGCCAAAAGGACATTTCTATAGGGCACCACATTGGTGGTGTGTCGTATTGAAGTTTCAGGTCCCAATTATCAAACTCTATTGGGACAATGCGATAACTCTGCATCATGGAGATCCCCAGTTTGCCAGTCGTCAATTTCCAGTGAGCCACCGCGATAGTGGCGCGTCGCGGTGGCCCATTAAATTGGAATTTTTAGTTAATTTTTTTTAGTTCTACTTGGAGATTCAAAGAGGGTATTTTGGTCAATCCCCAAGCCCCAATCTATCCAAAAAACAAGATTATTCATATTCAAATCATTTTGTGTTCATTATTCATCATTCTCTTCAAAAGAAAAACCCTAAAGCTCTAAAGCTTCTTCTCCAAGAAATCAAAATCCTCCATTGATTCTCTAAGAAAGTTTAAGATTGAGGATTCCCAAAGCAAGATAACCAAGAACTCACCTCCTAGAAATCAAATAGGAATCCATAATTCAAGAATCGTACCTAACCATCAACCAAGGTATGTGGGGTTTTTCAACAAGGATAATTCTTTCATCCATGTGCCCAAAACTTATTTTTAATTACAAATTTACTGAATTCTATGTGATTTTCCATGAAATTGAAGTTAGGATTTATCCCCAATATTGCTATTCATGAGATTATGAGTTTTTGATTGATTTTGAAGATGAAATGCATGTCTATTTCCATATTTTACGCTTGTTGCTGAAATTTCCAAATTTTGAGAAAAATTATCATTATTTTCATTATTAATCATGCTTATTATGATGTTTTGACATGAGATTGTCTCATGGGTTGTTACCCCAAAGATTAAATATTATTAATTGAAGAAAGATGATACTTTAAGCTTCCCATGAGCTGATTATTTCAGATTTATGAAACTTTTGATCTTTTGATCCTCAGATAAGTTTTGGAATCAACTTTACAGATTTACTAGCAAGAAAAATAGCTTCATTTATAGATTGATTCAGATAAATGCATAGCTAGTTTCACAATAAATCCTTATGCTAGTCTTAAAGTGGATTTCCAACATGATGAGCATAGCAAATTAAAGGGAGTAGTAATTAGCACCAAGTTGGGTATGATTCCAACGTCTCATACGCCAGAACTACATTCCACCATAGAATTGAGATTAAAGAGCCGATAGTGGGCTGAGATAGTAAACACTTATGCTGAGGTTACACTCTTTGAGAAGGGTATGACACCTCTTCCCAAAGTGTTGTTTCTTCCTTAGTAGGACGAGACGTTGGACTCTTTATAGCACGCATTGTTTATGTCCGTTAGAAGAACCTCTCATTAAGATAACCTTCATAAAAACATAAAGTATTCTCCTTAATAGTAAAAGAAGAACAAAAAAACTTGTAGAAAACTAAGTGAAAGGCTCATAATCATATTCAGATTATGCTTTACGAAAAAAGATAATAGCTACAGAGTTTAGCTTTCAGATTTTAGATTTAGAGTGAGTCCCTCTACACTTAGACAATATGATTTAAAGGGAGAAAACAAGTACAACTTTTAGAACTAAATAGTATGGCTCACAAGATTTATAAATTATGTTTTGCTTCTTATTGCTACATATTTCAGTATTTTTAGATATTCTAGCTTATGTGAGTCATTTACATTTAGCATACATTGTTTTATAAATGATGATTATGTGATGATGTTTTACTACTGCATACCACCCCATTTATTCAGTACATCCTCAAAGTACTGATCCTTATATACGTTTATGTGCTACATTGTCTCATAGTGTACGTTCAGATGCACCATATTAGCAACGCGAGTAGTTTAAGAAACTTTATCTACATTCAACAGTTGGTGAGTCCTTATAGTTTGGGGATTAATACTCAGATTTTGTAGTTTATCAGTTTATCAGATTTTAGCATTTCCTTTCAGACAGTTCAAGTTAGCTGAGGGTTTTTCCCAATGACTCTCTAGTTATTAGTAGTAGAAACTTGTCAGACTACTAGTATTGGTTTGGATTATTCAGTTTTGATATTTCAGATATTATGCTCAGATTTTTCACAGATACCTTAGACAGCTTCTGTATTCTGTATGACTTTTATGTCCATATTTTCGTTATTATGAGATTTAGGCTTAGTAGTAGGGAGACAGGGTTAGCTTAAGACTACTTATAGTCTTGAACACCGTGTAACATTCTGGGATCAGGTTTTGGGGTGTTAAAAACTTTGTATCAGAGCTTAAGGATTTTAAGAGTCTTAGGGAGTTAGAAAATCCACGATACGTAGAGTCTTGGTCATGGGTGTGAAGCATGACATATTTCTGATCAAGAGGCTACAAAATGTTCTTAGGAAATCATCTCTTTCTTTCATGATCTATTTTGCTTATAGTATCTCTATCTCCTTTTAACTTGTGATATCATATGATAGTTGAACAAGCCTCCTCGTCGAGATAATGCTTGTAGAAATGATAAACAGCCACCTCAGCCCACTGATCCTTTGAATGAGAATGTGCCACGTACAGAGTTTTGGGCTACCTATCAGGCACTAGCCCAAGCTATGACCACTAATGTTTAGGAAAACCGTTAGGCTGCAGTCCTACTTCAGTAAGATGGGCACTTATTCGTAGCCAGAATTTGAGATTTTATGAGAATGAACCCACCAAAATTCTTTGGATCAAAGGCAGGTGAGGACCTATAAATTTTCTATATGAGGTGAAGAAGATCACCCAAATTATGCATATTTTTTAGGAGGAGAGTATTGAGTTAGAATATTATAGTTTGAAGGATATTGCATATAATTGGGTAATGATATGGAAGAAAAGTAGAGGGGAGAATGAAATGCCGATGATTTGGTAGATATTTTAGGATACATTTCTAGATAAGTTCTTTCCACATGAGATGAAGAAAGAAAAGATAGAAGAGTTCATGAACCTGAGACAGGGCTCAATAATAGTGAAAGAGTATTGCCTCAAGTTCAACTAGCTGTCTAAGTATACCCCTAATCAGATGGCTGGCCCTAGGTCAAACATGAGTAAGTTCATGATTGGACTATCTAGATTGTTGGTCAAGAAATTTAGGACTTCTATGCTAATTGGAGACATGGATCTTACTAGATTGATGATGCATGCTCAGCAGATTAAAGTAGAGAAGTTGAAGGGAAGTGACAGAGGAAATAAGAAGGCTAGAATAGGGTAATTTTGATATGTCCAGGCCAGATCTCATGGAGGAAATCATTCACAATTTTAGAATCATTCATCCATGCCAGAACCATCTTGATCTAGTGCTCCCATTCCTAGAGGTAGATAGGAGCAGTGAGGTGAGTCTTCTATGTTCAGATCTCAAAATAGTATAAGTGGGAGACCTTGTTATCTTCCTCATGCTAAGTGTGGTAGGAACCATCTTGGGGAGTGCTTAGTTGCTCAGAAGGGTTTTTTAGGTTATGGTAAGTTAGGTCATGAAATTAAAGATTGTCCGCATGCTAAGTAGGAAAATAGAGATGTTTGTCCCCAGACTCAAGCTACTAGTTCACTAGCTCTTTTAGGTCACCCAACTCCTCTTCAGGGCACATCATCCAGTACCAGTGGCGGTCAGCTCCAAAATCGATTTTATGCCTGACCATCCTTTCAGGAGTAGGAAGATTCACCAGATGTTGTTACTTGTATGCTTCGTGTCTTTCATCTTGATGTTTATGTGTTGCTAGACCGTGGTTTGACTTTCTCTTATATGACCCCATTAGTTGCAGTAAATTTTGAGACAAGTTCTAAAAAGATCCCTGATCCCTTCTTGGTTTCTACTCTAGTAGGAGAGTCAGTTATTGCTAAACAGATCTATAGAAAGTATACTATCACTACCCTTCATAAAGTCACGTCAGCAGACTTGATAGAGTTAGACATGGTTGACTTTGATCTTATTCTTAGTATGGATTGGCTCTATTCTTGTTATGCAACAATAGATTGTCGCACCCATGTGGTGAAGTTTTAGTTTCCCGATAATCCAGTCTTTGAGTGGTCAGGTAATTTAGTGTCTCCCAAGAGTCATTTTATATCTTATCTTAAAAATAGAAAGTTGATTTCTAAAGGATGTATCTATTATATTTTTTGAGTCAAAGACACTAAGTCAGAGACTCCAACAATGAGTTTCCTGATGTTTTTCCAGAAGATCTCCCAGGGGTACCTCATGATAGAGAGATAGAATTTGGGATTAACCTTCTTCCCAATACACAACCTATTTCTATCCCTCCATACTATGTGGCTCCCGCTGAGCTTAAGGAGTTGAAAGAGAAACTCAAAGATCTTCTAGATAAAGGTTTCATAAAGCCTAGTGTTTCTTTATGGGGCGTTCCCATCCTATTCGTGCAAAAGAAAGATGGTTCTTTGTGAATGTGCATCGACTATCGTCATCTAAATAAAGTCACAGTCAAGAACAAATATTGCCTTCCAAGAATTGATGACTTATTTAACCAACTCCAAAGTGCAAGTTATTTATCAAAGATAGACATTAGATCCGTCTATCATCAGCTTAAAGTAAGAGAGTGTGATATTCTAAAGATAGCCTTCAAAACCCATTATGGCCATTTTGTGTTTTTAGTCATGTCCTCAGGCTAACTAATGCAGTAGTAGACTTTATGGACTTGATGAATAAAGTCTTCAAACAATATCTGAACATGTTTATCATAATCGTTATAGATGATATCTTTGTCTACTCTCATAGTGAGGATGATCATTAAGACCATCTTAGAATTGTGTTGTAAACTCTTAGAGATCACCAGTTGTTTGCCAATTTCATCAAGTGTAAATTTTTGCTAAGATTATTAGCTTTCCTTGGAAATATTATTTCCAATGAGGTTATTAGAGTTGATCCCCAAAACATAGAAGCCATAAGAAATTGACCTAGACCTATCTCTCCATCTGACATTATGAGTTTCTTAGGTCTAGCTAGTTATTACAGACATTTTGTTGAGGGTTTCTCATCTATTGCATCTCCTATGTCTAGATTAAACCAAAATAAAGTTAAGTTCTAGTGGTCTGATTCCTAGAGAACAGTTTTTAGGAGTTGAAGACTAATATCACTTCAGCCCCAATTTTAGCGTTACCCGATGGTATGAATGGTTTTGTTGTTTATTGTGATACCTCTAGAGTTAATTTTGATTGTATGTTTATACAGAGAGGTAAGGGCATAGCATATGCCTCTAGATAACTTAAGCCTCATGAAAAAAATTACCCAACCCATGACCTTGAGTAGCTGTTATTATGTTTGCTTTGAAATTGTGGAGACATTATTTGTATGGGGTGCACGTTGATGTGCTTACAAATCACAAAAGCTTGCACTATGTGTTTACTCCGAGGGAGTTAAATATTTATCAAAGAAGGTGGTTGGAGTTGTTGAAGGATTATGATATAAGTGTGTTGTATTATCCGGCCAAGGACAATATAGTGGCAGACGCCCTTAGTAGATAGTTTATGGGCAGTGTTGCTCATGTGCAGAATGATAAGAAAGAGTTGGCTCGAGAAGTTCATCGATTAGATAGATTGGGTGTTAGATTGGATAACTCAGATGAGGGGAACATTTGGGTTCATAGTTCCGAATCTTCCCTAGTTTAGGAAGTGAAAGAGAAGCAAGATAAGCATTATGTTTGGTGAAACTGAAGCAGCTGATTAAAGACCAAAAGGTAGAGGTTTCCTCCCAAGGGGGAGATTGTGTGTTAAGATACCAAATTAGATTGTGTGTGCCTTGTGTTGACGATTTAAGGCAGCGGATTATGGTGGAAGCGCTTGTTGCATGTTATTCTATTCATCCCGGCACTACCAAGATGTACCGTAGCTTGCAGGAAATCTATTGGTGTAGTGGCATGAAGAGAGATATAGAATAATTTGTAGAAAAGTATGCAACTTGTCAAAAGGTTAAGTTAGAGCATCAAAGACCTGGTGGTACATTGCAAGAGTTTGGTATCCCTACATGGAAGCAGGGAGACGTGAATATGGATTTTGTGATTGGTTTACCCCATTTGCATCGCCATCATGATTCGATTTGGGTTATTGTAAAAATATTGACTAAGTTAGCACATTTATTTCCAGTTTATACATCCTATACAGATGAAGATTATGCTAAGTTGTATAACCGAGAGATTATTAGATTGCATGGAGTTCCTTTGTCCATCATCTCAGATAGGGGTACTCAGTTTACCTCTCAGTTTTGGAGAGCTTTTCAGAAGGGTCTTGGTACCCAAGTTCATCTTAGTTCATCTTTTCATCCACAGATAGATGGTCAGGCAGAGAGGACTATTAAGACTTTAGAGGATACGTTGAGAGCTTGTGTTCTTGATTTCAAAGGTAGTTGGAATGAGCATTTTCCATTGATTGAGCATTAGCCCTCATTATATTGGTCCATTCCATATTTTGAGTCGTGTTGGGAAGGTGGCATATGAGCTTAAGCCACCTACAAATTTATCCTCAGTTCATCCAGTATTCCATATGTCCTTATTGAAGAAGTGCATGGATGATTCAGCTATTGTTGTTCCTATAGAAAGTACAAATATTTAGAATATCCTTTCTTATGAAGAAGTCCCAGTATAGATTCTTGATCGTTAGATTCGTATACTAAGGAACTAAGAAGTTCCCTTGGTCAAAGTTCTCCATAAACTCAGATTCAGTCAAAGGTCATAGTTTTCCTTCATTCAGTTCTTTTCTAAGTCTCAGATTCAGCTATATAGTTATTTTCTTTTGAATTCATGCACTCTTAGATCAGTTTAGTAGCTCATTATATTTGATATTCATACATTCAGTTTATTCCAGTTGTGCATAATAGCTTATAGCCTCAGATTCCTCAGTATTTTCAGCTTAATTAGCCACATTCGAGGATGAATATTCCCAAGGGGGAGATATTGTAATACCCCGTACTCTTCTTAGCTTAAACTTTGTTCCTATAATGTTAAGGGAGAGATTCAAAATGAATAATATTTATTCTATGGTAAATTGAATAAGCTTTACATTAATACCAAATTCACCCAATTTCGACACTCAGTTGAGGAGTCAGAGCATTTTTAAGTTGACAGTGTACCACTTGGGCAGTCACCGTGTCGCAGAGGTGGTTAAATTCATAATTGTCATTTTCCAGAGGTCAATTTTTCTATTTGTCAAATTCTAGTAGTTCAACACTATAGTTGCGCGTCGCGCCGAAGGCCAAAATGGCATTTATATAGGGAACCACGATGGTGGCTCATCACGTTGAAGTTCCAGGTCCCAAATGTCAAAACACAGTGGGACAACATGATATCTCCGCATCACCGAGATCCCTATTTTCAGAGTCATCAATTTCCAGTGAGCCACCGCGATAGTGGCGCATCGCAGAGGCCCATTAAATCTAGATTTTTAGTTCAGCTTGGAAGTTTAAAAGAGGTATTTTGGTCAATCCCCAAGCCTCAATCCATCTAAAACACAAGATTAGTCATAATCAAAGAACTTTGTTCTGATTATTCATCATTCTCTTTGAAAGAAAAATCCTAAAGCTCCAAAGATTCTTCTCCAAGAAATCAAAATCCTCCATTGATTCTCCAAGGAAGTTTAGGATTGAGGATTACCAAAGCAATATAACCAAGAACTCACCTCCAAGAACTCAAATAGGAATCCATAATTCAAGAATCTTTACCTAATCATCAACAAAGGTATGTGGGGTTTTTGAACAGGGATAATCCTTCATCCTTGTGCCCAAAACTTATTTTTAATTACAAATTTACTAAATTCTATGTAATTTTCCATGAAATTGAAGTTAGGGTTTATACCCAATAATGCTATTCATAAAGTTGTGAGTTTTTGAATGAGTTTGAAGATGAATTGCATGTCTATTTCCATATTTTATGCTTGTTGCAGAAATTTCCAGATTTTGAGAAAAATTATCCTTATTTTCATTATAAAGCATAATTATTATGATGTTTTGACATAAGATTGTCTCATGGGTTGCTACCCGAAAGATTAAATATTATTAATTCAAGAAAGATGATTCTTTAAGCATCCCATGAGCTGATTATTTCAGATTTATGAAACTTTTGATCTTTTGATCCTCAAATAAGTTTTGAAATCTGCTTTTCAGATTTACTACATATTACAGGAAGCAAAATAGCTTCATTTATAGATTGATTTAGATAAATGCATAATTGGTTTTATAATAAATCCTTATGCTAGTTTTAAATTGGATTTCCAACAAGATGAGTGTAGCAAATTAAAGGGAGTAGTATTTAGCACCGAGTTGGATATGATTCCAAGGTCTCATACCCCATAACTACATGCCACCATAGAATTGAGATTAAAGAACCCATAATTGGCTGAGATAGTGATCACTTAAGCTGAGGTTATACTGCCTGGCAATAGTATGAAACCTCTCTCCAATGTGAGCTTTCTTTCTTAGGAGGACAAGACGTTGGACTCCATGTAGCTCGCATAGTTTAGGTTGTTTAGAATAACCTCCCTTAAAGATAACCTTCATAAAAATATAAAGTATTCTCCTTAATATTAAAAGAAGAATAGAAAAGCTTTTAGAAAACTAAGTGTAAAGGCTCACAATCATATTCAGATTATTCTTCACAAAAAAGATAATAGCTATAGATTTAAGCTTTCAAATTTCAAATTCGGAGTGAGTCCCTATACACTTAGATAGTATGATTTAATGGGAGAATACAAGTACAACTTTTAGAACTAAATGGTATGGCTCACAAGATTTATAAACTATGTTTTGCTTCTTATTGCTACATATTTCAGTATTTTCAGATATTCCATCTTATGTGAGTCATTTACATTTAGCATGCATTATTTTATAAATAATGATTATGAGTGGATACTTTACTTATGCATATCACCCCCATATACTAGTATATCCTCAAAGTACTGATCCTTATATACGTCTATGTGTCACATTATCTCATAATGTAGGTTCAGGTGCTCCATATCAGCAACGCAATTAGTTCGAGCATCTTCATCTACATCTGAAAGTTGGTGGGCCCTCATAGTTTAGGTACTTATTACTCAAAATTTATAGTTTATCAGTTTATGAGATTTTAGCATTTTCTTTCAGACAGTTGAGTTAGCTGGGGGTTTGTCCTAGTGACTCTCTAGTTATTAGTAGTAAAGACTTGTCAGACTACTAGTTTTGGTTCATATTATTCAGTTTTGATGTTTTAGATATTATGTTCAGATTATTCACAGTTGCCTTAGATAGTTTTTTCATTCAGTATGACTTTTATGTCTATATTTTCATTATTATGAGATTTAGGCTTAGTAGTGTAATACCCCAAAATCTCATCCTGAGATGTCAGATGGTGCTTAAGGATAAAAGTAGCCCTAAGCTAACCCTTTGAGTCTGTTCCTACTTCTAACACTTACTTTAAGATGGAAAAAGCAAAATAATGGCATTGTCATAACATATCTCAACTGAAATAACAAAAGAATACTGTCTGAATAGCAACATGCTGAAAAGTCTAAAACACCACTGATAGTCTAGTCAGACAAAGCCTCTACTACTCAAGAACTAGAAAGCCATTGGGACAAATCCCCAACTGAATCATACTCAACTGAAAACAAATAACCCAACTACTATGAAGATTGAAATTAGGGAAAATAGTTCCTTGAACTATAAGGACTAACCAACTATGGAGGTGTAGATCAAGGTACTCAAAGATCACTGACGCTGCTAAGACTGAGCATCTGAACCTACATTATGAGACAATGTAGCAGACATACGTATATATGGATCAGTACTTTGAGGATGTACTAACTATATGGGGGTGTATGCAATACTTAAAACAATAATATTATTAATCCTTATAGAAATCATGCATAGTTATATAATTGACTCACATAGCTCGAATAATCTCAAAATGCATATCTCATAAATTAAGAATAATGGAACACATAGTATAAATCTCATCTCAAGGAACATACTTTACCTTAGAAGCTGATTACTTACTCTTACTAATAGGGGAAACTACTTTCTTCTTGGGAAAAGTTTACTTTAAGAAACTACTCTGAAAAATCTTGTTATTAGGGAGGTTCTTCTAACCGACACACACCATGAGAGATACATGGAGTCCAATGTATTGTCCTCCTAAGGAAGAAATGTTGGGGAGAGGTATCATACTCTTGCCAGGGAGTATAACCTCAACTCAGTGATCACTATCTTAGCCTCGGGCCCATAAATCTCAATCCTACAAAGGTACGTAGTTCTAGTGTATGAAACTATAGTAACTTACCCAACTCGGTGCTAAATACTACTCCCATTAGTTAGCTACACTCATCTAATGGAAATCTAATTTAAAATAATCTCGTGGTTCATAAAGAACCCAACTATAAAATCTATAATCTCATCTAGAAAAGTGGATTTCAAAGTTATTATGACTTTTAAGGTCAAAACTTTCTCAATAATCTCAAAATACTCAAATCATGGGTGCTTATAGCACAAAAATTCTTAAAATTTCAATCTCAAGTAGGACTTAATGACCCATATATCAATATCACATTAAGACGTATCAAAATTCATACTCGATATCATAAAGATTCATAAATCATATAGAAATTTGGAAATTTTCAGCAATATGCATTATAATCTCAACATACTCATGTACTTCAATTTCTAAAACATTGAAACCATTATAATCTCAAGAAATAACAACATAGGGTATAAATCCACACTTCAATTTCATAAGAAACCTGTAAAAAGATATATATCTTTATACTTAAAACTATTTTTGGGCACAAGGACGAAAGGAGTGTCCTTGTTCAAACCCCACATACCTTAGATTATGACTTGTAGATGAACAAGCTTGCTTGAGACTCTTTTTCATTCTCTTGAGTGAGGGTTCTTGAATCTTTTTAACTTAGGAACCTTAAGTCTTAACTTAATTTATAAAAACTATGGTGGACTCTTAAGGTTCTTGGAGAAATATTTGGATTTGCTCTTGAGGGTTAATATTGAGAGAAAACCCTAGTTCTTGATGCTTTGGATGATTCTGAAGTTCTATGCTTCGTTTTGATATATCTAGGTGTTAAAAATGGTGAAAAAGACCAAAAATCCCTTTTAAAAATGACTTTCAAATGCTAAATGGGATCTACAATGGCTCATGCGATGGTCCATCACTAGCTCGATGGTCCGTCGATCCGACCGTCGCACTTAGACCAGAATAGGGGCTTACTGTATAGTCCGTTGGCCTAACCGTCGTACTTGGACAGTGGATGGGTTTACTTCCTTGGTTGCAATGGCTCGAGTGACAGTCCGTCGCAAGCTTTATGGTCCGTCAACCTGCCCGTCGTACCTAGGCTGTTCTAACAGCTCTCAGTAAAACGACCATAACTTCTCACTCTGATACTAGATTTAGATGAAATTGGTATCGCTAGAAAGATAATTCAATTTACCATATGATAAAAAGTCAAAATTAGGAAAATTCTATTTGATTTAAACAATACTCACTTTAGAAGTCATTCCTTAATCTTATAGAGATATAATTTAGACTTAAGGAAAGTTCAGGGCATTACAAGTAGCAGGAAGATAGGGTTAGCTTAAGGATACTCATAGTATAAAGCACCGTGTAACATTTTGGGATAGGTGTTGGGGAATTAAAATCTTACACCAACTATACATCAAATCTAACAAATATGTCTCCTTAGGAAAAGGAGAAGGGCATAAAAAAGCATCCCAGACTTGACATTATATGGGTCTAAAACACTGAGGTCGACATCTCTATTAGGTCTATGATAAAAGCTTTATTCAAAGAAGCACCACCTACAGAGGAGACTCTAGAGTATGACTTCTTGATGATTGATTTGAAGAGAGTAAAGATGCTAAGTGTGGATGATAAAATAATGTACTGCGCATGGATGGTGTGCCATATTACTGAAGTAGGTGAAAATTCCCTATGGATTAATTGGGAAACAATCTACATGAATATTTAAAGGTTTTCACCAAAGTTTGGTGGTCAATTATCAAGCATCGAATCATGCCCATAGACAATTATAACACATTGGATGTGGCCAATGCCTACCTAGTAGTTATTTTTATTTTTGGAGTGAAGCTGAATATCTCGTGGATCATCAAGAAATGATTCAAGATAGGCTGCTACACTTTAGCACTACATTACCTTTCCCCTATTTTGTTAATTAATTGATGAAGAGTGGGCAGGCCCTTTCTAATAATACGGTGGACTAATTAATTCAACCGACTAAAGTTGTAGACATATCACTGATAAAATATATGAGAAACCATCTTCCTTGATGAGAGGTATTGAGATTCCACTTTAAGCTAGGGGTACCCCAACTAATGACTTACTAGTATCTAATGTCGAAGCCTCTTCATCTTCTGTACAAAGAGTAGTCAAGGCTAAGGTAGATGTAGTCAAGGCATAAAATTTGGCAAATATTAGAGTAGACCTGATCAAGCTTGAGAAAATAGTCAGGGTGTTGACTGAGAGGGTTGATGATACACCTCTTCCAACACCACCTATAGCTTTATTTATAGCTCTTATGGTGGACGTGAACTCATTGGTTCTGATTTTACATTCTATCTTGAAATATAGAGAGACAAATATTATAGAGATGCATAAAGACTCAAACCCTCAGAAGAGGAGAGGTATTGATATAGATAGACATACAAATACAAAATTTAATAAGAAAAAAATATGTGAAAAAAGAAAGAAGGTGACGGGCCAGACCTTTAAGGTAGTGATTTTAGAGAAAGGAGAGATACCACCTACTATAGAGGCTTTTGAGACTATTTGAGAAGGTACAAATATTTCTCACCTTGATTACCTTGAATGCATTAGCCGCCAACAGTACCAACTTATTCATTAGTACCACAACTATAACCGTGGCCATTGGAGTAAAGTAGGTTAGGGACACATATGTGTCCGCTCATGATCAAAGTTCGACCGGTGTTTAGAGTGCCACAAGTTTGTCCTATAACCTAATTTTACATTTTTATGATTTCATTCAATGGGGACATTGCATGATGTCTGAGTTTGGGGTTGAGGTGTACCACTATCAAGGGTTTTTGTTGTCGTGTTTATTTTCCCTCAACTGTACTAACATAGTTAGAAAAACAAAATTTTTTAGGTGTTTTTATATTATTTATGAGCTATTTTGTCAATATTTTTATACCTTAGAGTAATCAATAAAACTTGGTGCAGACAAAATGGTTAAAGCATATGAACCTATTTTAAATGTTTTGAAAGAATACCTCTCCAAATTTTTTATTTGATTTTGTGGTGTTGTTTTGCATTTGTTGTAACCAATATTAGGATATAGATATGGAATTAGGATTGTAGTGTGATAACTTAGCTGACCTTGCATGAACTGAGTAGGTAGTAACTTAGATTAAAGCCTCGTGTCATAGGCGAGTGAGGTTTCTACTTAGTTGGTGTATGTGTGTAAGATCTAGAACTTACCCAATTAATTTTTTGAAAAGTTAAAGGTTTGGTGGTTAGTAACTCAAGAAAATTGCCTAAGTTGAGGGATTTATTGTGTAGGAGTGTGCAAAAATTGTGTTTTCAAAATTCTTAGTAAAAGATAAAAAGGATCCAAGTGTTGTAAGAGAAAAAGAAAATAATTTTAAAAATATGAAAAAAAAGATAAAAAATATAAGAGGGAGAAGTTGTTGTGAAAATAAAACTACATCCAGAGTCCACAAGGAACCAAAAATATAAAAGAAAAAAAGGGGGTGTAGAATAATATGAGAAAATAGGAAAGCGGAGCCAAAAGTAGAATAGTGAAAAGGAGGAATAAGTCATTGTACCCAAATATACCATAACCAAACCCCTAGGAAATCTTATGGTGATCCTTACTCGACTGTTAGAAACTAAAGTGTAGAAAATAAAGGAAAGCCTATTGCATCAAATCCGTATGACCTGACTTCTTCAGAGGGTGGGAGATTTGATTTAGTCCCAATTTGGCAAACTTATTACATATATTAAGTGATTAGGAGATTTCTTTGTTTTGAGGGCATAGGTCCTACTGTCTAGTTGCTGCTTGTTTGGGTTGTGTGTTGGTTTAAGTGTTAGGTTGTCTACCTATATTGTAATGCCATGTCCTGATCCTATTTTTTTATTGTACTTGTTTTGCATATGCACTGTATTTGTTAATTTTGAAACATGGAGGGTGTTGGAAATATATATATTGTTTGTATGAGAGAAAATTGATTTTACATAAAGTGAATGGCCTTGGTTTTTCTCTAAGTTAAGTGTCATAAAGAGTCTAGTTTATTTTGTTTTCCTGAGGACATACAAATATTCTAAGTTGAGGATGTTCATGTGTCATAGATTTACGAAACATAAGATGCTTAAAACTATGAATATTTGCAATTACAAAGGAATTTTTTTTGAGGATATGATGGGGTTTTACATGATTACAAGAATAATAGGACTAGAGAAAAAATTCTAAGAATTTGACTTAAGGAGCATCAAATGATCAAAGCCACAATAGTGGGATCTGACCACGGTAATACCAATCCTGTTGTACCAAGAATTAGAGGATGGTTCTAAAACATCAATCAAATAAAAGAATCATATGATCGTATGTTGATTGTACAATTAGACAAAGTGATCATAGGAATACTAATCAATCTCTAGAAGTTAAGTGAAGAGGATTAGATAATATCATCCCATGACCATTTGTGGAATCCACGATCACAACAAGAGGTCGTTGGAAGGATCTTCACATTTGTAAGTACCAGAATTTGAAGTATAGAATGATCAGATGACAACATTATATGATTGTAGGTTGATATAATGAGACCATACTGTGAGCCAAACTAGTAAAAATCTGAAGATGAAAATCCATGAACCAAACCATGAGCACCAAAGGACAATCGTGGGATCTAACCACGATCGTACCTTCCTATCATCCTAGATTGCCGAACCTAATTTCCTTTTTGTTTAGAATAGAATTTTACCTATAAATACTCTTATGGGGTTAATTGTACAATTTTACACAATATTATATTTTACAACATTTTATTTTGAGATTCTAAAGCATCGTTTAGGAATTTTAAGCACATCATTTCTAGGGTTTTAATTCAAGTTGAGAATTTGGAGTTTTATTCTTATTGTAAGTGCATAATAATGTTTTCATCTATGAATTCTTCTTGTGGTCTTGCAATCAAAAGTATCTAAGTACCACAACTAGGGTTATAGGAACCATGATGAATTAACACCCTATATTTTTTGAGCTAGAATCCAAACCAATTCCTATTTATATAGACCCGAACGTAATGTTTCTATGTTTATATATATGTAATTATCCATTCTATAGTTTGGTAATATCTTTTTATATGAATCAAGGTCATAAAAATCTCCTAAATCAAAGATGAGTTGAGGACTTTTCTATCGATAGAGTTTTTAGAGATTCTCAAACAAGGGTCTACTTTAAATGAGTGTATCACCTAGAATATAATGATTCAGGTGTCAAACTATATGTCAAATAAATGAAAGTTGATTTTTCTTTTTAGCACATCTGATTTCACCTTAATTCAGTATCATAGTAGAAAGTCATGCTTGTTTTACTTTAGTGTCCGTCTGTCAACAAGGTGACAACTTGAGGAGATAGGTCGTCAACTAAGTGATGAGCTATGAACCTCATCATGAGCCTTTATCAGAATGTGATCAAATCAAGCTACAAGGTGAATACTTAAGGCAATAAGTCATCAATTAAGTGATGAGCTATTAACCTCATTGTCAGCCTTAACCAGATCATTAAGAGAATATGATGAATAAGTTGATAAGCCATCAACTAGTTGAAAAGATACCAACTAAGTCATCAACCTTAACCATTAAGTGTCCAAGTCCATATATAGGTTAATGACTAAGTAGATATAAGCCATTAACTAGTTGATAAGCTATCAACTAAGTCATCAACTAAAAATTCTGCAATTTTTATTTAGTTTCCCTAGGGGTATTTTGGTACTTTCCTCATCTCAACCCCTACCCCCCACAACGTAAATCACCCTATGCATGATAGTTTCACATTATTAGTCAGTTTTTAATGTTTACTCTTCTCTCCACTCTCAAGAGAAAAAAATTAGTGTATCTTCCCAAGAATAATAAATTCAAGCTTTCTTCCCCAAGAACTCAAGAATTCAAGTTTCAATTTTAAGTTTTCTGCAAGAAGTCATCTAATTAAGGTATGTGGGGTATTCATCATTGTGTTCCTTCCACCCATTGAGCCCCAAAACCCTCTCTTTGTTTTAGAGTATGAATTTTATCCTATTTTGTGAAATTATCTACGCAAACTATGATTTTAATCCATGTATCTCTTAGTAATACAAATTCAAGCCATGCCAACAAGTGCTCCCATGTGAATTAAGTTACTTCATGTTTTAAATTTCAATTTCCCATGTTATGTTCCATTAATTTCATATTAAACCATTAGATTATGAACTAAACCATGTGAAGTTGTTATCTTCCTAATTTTATTTCATCCCCATGTTTAAAATCATGTATTTTATTAGTCAACTGAAATGTCTAATGTTTTGGGTCTCGGAACTATGATGTTATGTCACTGTATTAAGCATTGTTATCATATTTAAAGTACTATTCAGTGCTAGAGGGTTATGAACACCCGATACCTATATGTTTTTACATGTTTTCATTTTCAAATTACAAAGTAGTCATACCATTATTTTATTATCAGATTCAGATTATCATGTTCATGCTAAGAAGTTATCAGTATAGTACCATGTTCTATTAAACAAATAATAATATCAGTGTCATCTACTTGGGAGTAACACTTAAAACCAAGTAAATGCAGGGATTATAGCTCCCCCATCAGTTAGCCATGAGTCGTTAGTAGCAGTCCCTAAGTTCCAGACCTATGGTCCCACCATAGATTATGAGGGGTCCCCCGTTAGTTAGGCATGACATACATGTCCTTCGGGATAGCAGCCTTATGGATCCACATCATTAGTCATGTATTGGTACCCTTGTCAAGGTATTAGCACCTTTCTAATTGGGGTTACAGGTTGTACCTCGATAACTAAGATTGGGCATGTCAGTTGTAGTTAGCATGCGTGTTTTAAGATTATTTATCTATTCAATTTTACTTATTGCATTCACCCCCACTTTCTCAATACATTCCAGAAGTATTGACCACGTATACATCTGTTTTGCTACATGTTTTAATAATGTAGGTACCAGAAGTAGTCTACACCCCAGGGTCAAACAGTTCTCAACTTTCAGCCAGTAGGTGATGAGTTCTCCTATTTGTGGAACTCCAGTCAATTGCAGTTCATGTGTTATATTTGATTATCCATATGTATTGATTAGTTGTAGATGGAGGCATGTCCCAACTATTTGTAATCAGTATAGTAGAGGTTTCGTAGATAGTCAGTCAAAGTCATGATATGTAATTCAAGTTCTTTATTCAGATTTATCATGTTGTAAATTTTATTAGTATTACATTTATTTAGACTTTCTCATTATCATTTTTTGCTCAGCGAATTTAGCTTTTATTTACATTAAAAATTAGTTGCTCAAGTATCATGCCAGTACATGGGTTAGATGGGGATCACTTGTGATTTTAAGCATCATGTTACTTCTAGAAGGTAACGTCGGGCTATTACAAACTTGGTATCAAAGCACAAAGTTCAAGTGTCCTAGGTTTCTATGAAGACATGTCTAGTAGATTCTTGTGGAATGGTATGGAGATGTTTGTACGTTTCTTTGAGAGGCTATAGGGCATTTAACAAATATTTCCCTTCTTTCACATCTCAGATCATGCAGTAGAGATGTCTCTAAGAAACTTATGAAGATTCTTACGTTAGTCCATTTATATCAACTCTGACTTATTTTTAAGGTAACAGAAACAATCAAGCTTAAATTCCTACTAATAGAGTTTTCTCAAACAAGTCCCACAGACAACTATGAGATTGTATGTGGGCTCAAAAAGGATCCTATCAGTGAATTTAAGTTCCAAAGTTTGAAAGATTTCATTCATGTACATGAAAATCATACACTAATCCAAAGTTGTATGTTCCCTCATATCCTTTCTTAGAATTCTATGATAGCATATGATTTAGAGTTAGAAGCATAAACCCAAAAGTTTAGCAGCAGTAAAGTGGGGATAATATTTATCTGAATTTGGTAGATAATGTATCCTTGGGCTAGTTGTATGAAAGTTGAATCAGTAGTATTGAAGAAATATATGCAAGAATTTAAGTTTATTTATTTCAAATTAAGTATGATGATGTGGGTATGATCTAGAGGTGTACCCAAGCCAATATGGGATAGTATTATTTCTAACTTTTTTATGTATGTTCTTAGATAGTAAGCTTGAGTTTCTTAGTATGAATGAGGCTAGTAAGTTAGTGCATGATGTTCTTACTAGCTAAGTTATGGGCTATAGAAAGTTCAGCGTTCTATCTAAAAGGAAGTATAGTAGCAGGTTTTACATTTTCGTCTGTAGCCTTTCCGGGTGAGTTTATTATATATGTGTATTGTTATATCTCAAACTCTAGAGTAATGTGTTTACAGTTCAGTTTAGAGATTATTAAAGGGGTCCACAGACATAAAATAATGGCATAAAGCTAAGGGGGAAATGATAAAGCAAGAAACCAATTCATGCTCTAAAATTCTAGTAGTGATGCTAATGTGTTGTAGAACGACACTAGGGAGAAACATACCCTACCCATTCTTATCTTAGTGTAAATTTTTATACTTCAGTCAACATGACATCTACTCATGCATTACACATTAACTCGATGATAATATTTTATGTTCATGCATATACATTGAATCTTGTATGCTTCTAGTTCCTAGTATAAGGAGTTCCAGTTCACTCAATAGAACAAATCATATACCATGAATTTATGAACTCCGAACTCAGGTCATGTAGCTCATGACTTATGTACTCATGCTTCACAGTATGCTCAGTTCCCATAACTCATGGGGCATCCTTAATGACCAGTGAAAACTCGTATTATGTCATGTATGTCCTTAATTTTGATCTTTTTAATGAATTCATGATGTTGATACTCTATTCCTCTAGCCTCAATTAAGTGTCAATGTTTTGCATAGTATTCTTTTATGCTTTAGGTCCTAATGTTCTAACCTTTTAGTGACCTCCCCTTATATGAAGATAATAGTAATGAAAATAGATGAACAATGGTTTAGATGGGGGTGAGTAAATGTTCCTTACTAGGGAAACATTGTTGCATGCTTGTTTTATCTAAGGTTTTAAGTGTGAAGGAAGATTGAGGTAAAGCTTTGGTATATTTCATGGATAGTTGAGAATTATATGTGTGAATTCTTAATAATAGTGCAAGAAAGTTGTTATTAATAGAGGTATTAGATAGTATGGGAAAATTCCTAGGTGTGTTGGTTTCCTAGAAGTGCACATGGAGTTATAATGTATAATGATAGGCTTGAATTTCATATTGGTATCTAAGTGGATGTTTAACTAATTCCTAGTAAGTGGTTGAAGTTAGTTGTTGAAGTGGTATGGAGTATTATTATTGAGATGAGAGCTCTGAAAACACATAGAATATTGAGTACGTGGTTTAGACTAGTATTACGGTGTTATGTGTTGGACCTTGTAATTTTGAATTAGGCTTGAACATGGCGAGAATGTGTAGTTCAACTCAAACTTTGACTGGAGTTTTATATACCTATGTGAGAATTACAAGTTGAATCAATGAGCATAGTATTTAAGAGGATAAGTACAGTTGAGGGAATATTTGAGAAATGAGGATAAGCTTGAAAATTAGCAGTTACATTTCCTAAGGAATAGTGATACTATCCTAGATTAGGTTTTATAGGCCTATAGTCCATGATTATAGAGTTGTAGACATTTGCAGTTCCTTATGCAAATCTCTTATTCAGGTCATCCCCAAGAATTCTTTGCTCCCTAATGTTATTAGAACTTTTTTGAAAAGTGTTGGACAAATATTCTAGTTGAGTATAAACTTTCAGTATGATTTAGTCCGTATAGCAATAATTAAGGTTAAAAAGCAGAAAGATAAGCTCATATGGTATTCCATCTGTCCATCTAGTCTTACTATCCTAAGTTTTATGATTATAGCTAGTCCATAAGGTAATTCATTCACATCCATATAAATTGCGAATTTAGTTTAATCCATGCATCACGTTTTCATTTCAGATATTTAGTCTTGATACAGTACACTTATAAGTGTTCAGTGCATGATCTCAGTTTTCCAAGTATTCTAGCTCAAACACTGTAATACCTATTGTACGACCTAAGTATCATTATCTCATGATTTGTGCTTAATAATGTACTTGGCAATGCCGTGAAACCTTTTTTCCTTTGATTTCTGTACGTGCTTTGTTGAGGGATAATTTCTAATAAGAAGTTACATACCTTATTCCATCCTTAGTAACTCTTGGAATTTTTATTGCATCGGTTATCCTTTCGCATTGTATATGTATGATCATATCATAAATATTTCAAGTGAGTTCTAAACTCCCAGCATGAATTAGTTCCTTATAGTCAATAAAGTTAAGTCAGCTCAAAAATCAATTTCATAATAGAGTTTTAAAGATTCATCTCAGTTATATCCTTCAATACCAGACATGTCATGTCGATGTTATTACATATTTCTAAATATGCAATAAGTTACTTCCCTTCATTTGAGGATGAATGATTCCAAGGAGGAGATAATGTAACACCCTGTATTTTTTTGGGCTAGAATTCAAAAATATTGTTCCTATGTATACAAACCTGAATACAATTATTCTATGTCTATATATGTGTGATTATTAATTCGATAGAGTGGGAATATCTTTGTATATGAATCAAGGTCATAAAAATATCCTATCTCAAAGACGAGTTGTGGACTTTTCTATCAATGGAGTTTTAATGTATTCTTATACTAGGGTCCAATTTAAATGAGTGTATCTCCTAGAATATAACAATTTAGGTGTCCTACTATATATCAAATAAAAGATCGTTGAGTCTTCTTTCTAACACATTTGATTTCACCTTAATCTAATATTTAGTAAAAAATTATGCTTATTTTACTTTAGAGTATCTGTCTGTAAACAAGGTGATGACTTGAGGTGATAGGCCGTCAACTAAGTAAAGAGCTATCAACCTCATCGTCAGCCTTAATAAGAATGTGACCAAATCCAGTTATGAGGTGATGACTTGGGATGATAAGCCATCAACTAAGTGATGAGCAATCAACCTCGTCGTCAGCCTTAACCAGATTATTAGGAGAAAGTGATGACTAAGTTGATAAGATATCAACTAAGTCATCAACCTTAACCAACAAGTGTCCAAGTCTATCTATAGGTTGATGAATAAGTTGATAAGCCATCAACTAGTTGAAAAGCTACCAGCTAAGTTATCAATTGATAAATTCAGCAATTTTTATTTAGTTTCCCTAGGAGTAGTTTGGTCTTTTCCTCACCTCAAAACCTATCCCCCATGACTTAAATAACCCTATACGTGATAGTTTCACATCATTAGTCAGTTTTTGGTGTTTAATCTCCTCTCCACTCTCAAGAAATATTAAATTAGGGCTCTTCCCTTAAATAATAAATTCAAGTTTTTTTCCCCAAGAACTCAAGAAATCAAGTTTAAATTTCAAGTTTTCTTCAAGAAGTAATCTAATCAAGGTATGCGGAGTATTCATCATTGGGTTTCTTCCACACATTGAGCCTCAAAATCCTCTTTTTTCATTTAAAGTATGAATTTTATCCTATTTTGTGAAATTATCCATGCAAAGTTTGATTTTAATCCATATATCCCTTAGTAATGCGAATTCAACCCATGTCAACAAGTATTCCAATATGAATTAAGTTACTTCATGTTTTAAATTTCAATGTCCCATGTCATGTGCCATTGATGTCATGTTAAACCATCAGATCATGCACTAAACCATGTGAAGTTGTTATCCTCCAAAGTTTACCTCATCCCTGTGTTCAAACTCATGTATTTTATCAGTCAATTAAAATATCTTAGGTTTTGGGTCTATAAACTATGACTTTATACCACTATTTTAAGCGTTGCTATCATATTTAAAGTATCATTCAGTGCTGGAGGGTTATGAACACCTGATACCGATGTGTTTGTACATGTTTTAATTTTAAAGTAACAAGGTAGTCATACCAAATTTTATTATCAGATGCAGATTATCATGTTCATGTTGAGCACTTATCAGTACAATACCATGTCTTGTTAAATAAATAATAATACCAGTGTCATTTAGTTGAGAGTAACACTTAGCATCGAGTGAATGCAGGGATGGTAGCTACCCCATCAGTTAGGCATGAGTCATAAGTAGAAGTCCCTAAGTTCCAGACCTATGGCACCATCGTATATTATGAAATGTCCTTTATCAGTTAGGAATGACACCCTCATCCTTTGGAAAGTCAACCTTGTGGATCCACATCGTTAGTCATGTGTTGGTACCCCAGGAAAGGTATCAGTGCCCTTCCAACTTGGGTTTTCGGTTGGACTCCGATAGCTCAGATTGGGGCATGTCGATGTAGTTATCTTCCATAGTCTCAGTGCAGTATTCAGAGTAGGTCAGTTCAGGTTTGCATGACCAAGTGTATAGATTTAAAATTTCAATTATTCATATTTTAGATTATTTCAATACATGTTTATGCTTGGTCATACATTCTCAGTTTTATATGTTCATGTTTTCATGCTCAGTATCCATACATGATCCTCAGTTCAGTTTACAATATGTTCAGTTTTACATTGGATTTACATATAATAATGTAATGATTTAAGAAACTAAATGTAATGATTCACCATCTTATCAGACTATGTTTGTTACTCATGTTTTAAGATACTTCAACTTTTTGTTGATTTTAGTCTCTTGGTAAGTCTACTTGTACTTAGCATGCATGTTTTAAGATTATGTATCTGTTCAGTTTTACTTATTGCATTTGACCCCACTTTCTTAGTATATTCCAGAATTACTAACCACATATACATTTGTGTGGCTACATTGTTTCATAATATAGGTACCAGAAGCAGTCCACACACCAGGGCCAAATAGTTATCAGATTTCAGCCAGTAGGTGGTGAGTTCTCCTATTTTGGGAAATCCAATCCATTGTAGTTCATGTGTTGTATTCGTGTTATCCATATGTATTGATTAGTGGCAGTTTGAGGCATCTATCAACTATCTATAACCAGTATAGTAGAGGCTTCATAGATAGCCAGTCAAAGTCATGATATGTAATTCAAGTTCTTTCTTCAGATTTATCATGTTGTAAATTTTGTCAGTATTACATTTATTCCGACTTTCTCATGATCACATTTTTGCTCAGCAAATTTAGCTTCTATTTACATTAAAAATTAGTTTCTCAAGTATCATGCCAGTACATGGGTTAGTTGGGGATCACTTGTGGTTCTAAGCACTATGTTATGACTAGGGGGTAGCCTTGGGTTGTGACAATGAATTAACAAAATGGTTATGTTATAATCAATTATAGACTGGTGTGCTTGCATGCATTGCTATATGCTTCATTATGATGTTTCTTTTAATTGTTTCAAATGTTAGGAACTCGCCTCTATTCTAAAATTATTTGAGAGAGAGGCAGATATTAGAAAAAAACAAATTTATCTAATAACTTGAGTCGTAATAGGGATAGTTAATTTGAGATCAAGATTAGGGGTTAGTAGTCGGAAACTCGAAGACGGAGAGGAATAAAGTAAAATTCATCTAAACATTGTTGAGTGACATTTAAATGAACCTATTTTGTTAGCTTTTATGTGTAATTCATTAGAATAGTTTGCTAGCACGAGAAACCTATGTAGTTATAAAGTTAAGGGAAGCATAATCCTAGTACTTTCTCATATTCATTACAACTACAAAACCCAAAAATTGTTTTTATATCTCTTTCATTTTATCAAATTTACCTCTCTTTTTCTTATTTTCTATTTAACTAGCAAACATTTAATCGAATTTCATCCTATTCCCCATGGATTATACCCCAACCTTGTTGGGTTCTATAATTGATTCACCGATTACTTTAGATCGTTTGGGAGGCATAATTTTGGCGATAGCAAAAACCCTTGTATATACCTTTTTGTCATATTCTTGGCTCTCATGTGGACCTCTATTACTTCCCATGGTGGATAATGACCTCCATGAAGTACCCTTTGTGTTCTCTTAGCCGATTCCCACCAAGTCAATGCATATCCTTTAAATTAAGAAAAAACATAGTTTATCTTATTAACATTGGAAAAATTATTAGCTTGGAAGATCCTATCACATGGTGACTACCATTTAAGGTATCTTTCGAGATCACTATCTTCTTGAAAACTAGTAAACTGACCTTGATATAGTTAAGGACCATTTCACGATCTCTATATCCACCTTGGTCTCTCAATCCATTTCCTTGACCACCATATCCATAAACTACTTCTACATGTCCATTAAACTCTTTTTGAACTACTACAGCTTGGTTGGGAGACATTTGGTTAAATAAAGCTTAGTAAGATGGGTTTGGATTTTGTAGTCTTTGGTAGTATGTCCTAGGACTTATGGAATTTGATATGTTAGTTAGTAGGGTGAGTTGAAAACTTATAGGTTTAATACTTATGGTATTTGATAATGTGGAGCTTGGTTTTATGGTGTTTGATAGGGTGGAGTGAGAATTTATAGAGCTTGAGATGATTGTGAGTTTTGGGCCATTTGTAGGGGTTGAGTTATATTTCATGGATTTTGATTGGTAACATTATTAGTAGGTTTAAGAGCATTACCTTATTAGGGAGGGTAAAATATGTGGTGGAGAGTTTTATAAAAAATAGTATCAGAAGTCTCTTAGACTTGCCCACTAAAGGATGCTTGGGGATTATTTTGCGGAGTAGCATCTGAAGAGTTATGATTCCCCTCCCTACTCACCATCATTCAAACTATATTCTTCTCTCTCATTTCCATATTTGATATCTTCTTATTCATGTTTGACATCTGTTCCCTCATCACATTTATATCATATCTCAACCCCATGATGGCCTAGACCAAAGTGTATAGGTTTTACCCTCCCGTGGTAGGTCGGATCTCATCTCTTAGTGCTATGGTACCTATCAACAAGACTCTTAAAAAACTATTAAACAAAGTTAACATTAGTGAAATCAAATCTCATAATCTCTAGTGTCTTTAAACTTGTATTGGCTCACAATTAGTTCAACTTGTTGATCTTGCTTGTTCATATTGGTATAAAAAGTGCCAATTTGTTACTCTTGGTTAGAGTGGATTCTTGTTGAGAAGAATGGATGATTCAATTAAAAACTAAAGGACTTGAATCAAAGAAATTATCTAAGAAACAAATGGTAAAAGCACACAAAGAAAAGGAAGAGAAAGAAAATAGACTCAAGAAAACTAATCACAACTATGTAGAATGATTACTATCTATTAATTAGCTTAAAAATCAAGGAAAAGATGATTAAGAATCAAAGAAACTAGGAATCTAAAAGATGATGTTACTGTTTTTTACCCCTTTAATGACTCAAAAGGTGGTCTATTAAGTTGGTGGCAGTTCATTAAGGGTTCCGTCGCCCCAACAAGTAAAGGGACCAAAGGGACTTGGGATGATGGATCAAGTGGTGCTATGTCACTATGTTGATTATCCATCAAGTCGTCCACCACTCCAAGACAGAATAAGGTCCTTGCTTCTCTTAGTTGATGGATGTCTTGGTGGTTCATTAGGGGCTTGACGATTAGTCAAAGGAGCCCATCAACCACTAAAAAGAATGTTGATCAAGCTGGCTCTTAGTGATGGATGGACAAGAGAACTGACGAGAGCATGACGGTTAGTCCACAAGCCGTCAAGCTCAACCAAACAAGGTGCACTTTGGACTTTGATTCTTGATGCTGATTTCTCTGATGGTCGAGGATGAATTCTTTGATGTGTTGGCTTCTTGGGGACCACTCCACCTTGTAGTTACCTTTTATGGGTCGATAACTATTTTTTCCAAAATTTGCACCAAGGGTTTAGGATTAAACTGTGCTTTCTTTCTTCTTCTTCATCAAGAATTCCAAGAACAAAGACGAAGATATCAAAAACTCAACTCACTCATTTTAACTCAGATTCACTCCAAATTTGAGATCCCTTCTCCTTTTGGTAGTGGTATCAAACCCAACTCTTTTCAATCCTCAATTTTACTAAAAATACTCATATTTGAAAACCCATTTTAAAAATTTCTCCAAACTCAACTGACCAATATTAGAACCTTCAGATAAAATCTAATTAAACTCAAATTTTAGATTTAGACTCAACTAATACTAAGGAATAAGAATCTAGCACTAGAAACTCAAGAAAACTCAAAACTCAAAAACGCAAAATTTTAAATAGGCCGAAAAATGAGAAACCGTAATTTTATGTGATTTTTTTATTTCTTCAATGCCACACCTAAGAATAGAATCATTTGGATGACTCTAAGATGGACTCTGATATCAAATAGTACGATGCAAAATATAAAAATAAAAACAATGTACAAAAATCAAAAGAAAAAAACAAAGACGATAAATAGATAGAAATAAAAAGATGAAATGTAAGAAATTGTAATGCCTCGAGTCTATACCCCAGATGCTACATGGTGTTTACAAACCCAAAAGACCACAAGCTAACCTATGAGTGGTACCTGTTGTGAGCACTAGATAATAATACTAAAAGTAATGCGCAAAAGAGGCTGAAATGCCAAAAGGTTCAAAATCTGAAATACTGGTAAATAAATATAGCTGACAAAAACATCTAAAATCTGAATATTTTCTAAACTAGTCTAGTCTGAAAAGCCTCTAACTGAACTTTCTGAATGTGGAGTTGATGGTACAAGCCCCCAACTAACTCCGACTACTGAAATATTGATAAACTAAAATACTAAAATAAAATCATATCCTTAATAGATGAGGACTCACTACTGAATCTGCTGCTTCCAACTGAACCTGTCTAAGCGAGGTTGGGAACCTGAGCGTCTGAACCTATGATATGAGATATTATAGTTCAAAGAGAAAGTATGCATCAGTAAGTTAAATATACTGGTATACTAGATGAGGTAAGGCTGAATGCAAGGGTTCATATTCATGAACAATAACTGACTAAATAATATGGAATAGCTAAGTAAAAGTACATGGAAAACTTAAATTGCTGTAAGTACTGAGAATGGAATACTGTGAATTTGTTATGTATATACTGTTTCTGAGCTTTTACTGAAGTTGAGAATTGATTTATGATACTGAGTAACTGATATCTAATATTATTGATAATTGAATTACTAATAACTGAGTGATTGTGTCTGACTGTCCTAATTTTATAGAACATAACTGAGTTCTATACTGAGTCTGAAACTAAAATTTAGGGAGGTAATCATCTAACTGATGTTGGGTGTATTTATGCTTTGTAGTCTTACTATTCTAGCCTTTTTGGCCTTGTTTTTGAGGATAATTCATGTGATTAATTTATTGATAGTGAGATAAATGTGAATTTAAGTGTCTAAGTATGTGTTTACAATGTTTAATGGTGTTCTCACACAAGTATTGATACAAATTGATCATTTAGAGTTCAACAGAGAAAACTAGTGTTACTAGATTGAGCTAGGTGTTTGTCTAGTCTATTATGTTTGTTTCTAATTTGTTTTAATGAGTTCATAAGATTTTTATTTTGTATTTATATGTGAAAAAACTTATTGGTAATGTTCAAGGGTCAATTGGATAAAGACAAAAGTCAAAACAACAAGTTAAAGATCAAACTAAAATTTGCCTATGCTTAGCTCATCTTTATATCTCACCATTTTGGATGTTATGTTGTTTTGAGCTCTAAATTGTTGTTTTTATTGATATAGGATTCTTGATGAATGGATTGTTATGATATATGAAGGATATACAAGCTTCAAATCAAGTGGGAACAACTCAAAAAGGCTTGGAATGGATCACGGAAGCACAATACGCAATTGACACAAAATTTGATACCTGAAATGTCTTGAGAGAGTGATGGAGAATGGAAAAGCCAATTGGAATTTTCTATGGACCAAAAGATTCAAAATGTACCTAAAATAGTGATACCTTTCATTGAGGGAACGTCGCGACCTCCAGCACCTATTTTTAGGCCTCGCGACGTGACCTATACTCCCATTTCCAACCTGTGCATCACATCATTCATTTTTGTTTGCAAAAATCATGACATGAGGTCCAATTTAGACACCACCAAGGATGCTAATGAGTCTTTCATGTCTTGGAACTACTTGGATGCTATAAATAATATTTGTAAATATTATTATACACCTTTGTACGTCTTTGGATCATCAAGGCGGCTTCTGCAACTTCTTTTTAGGTTTTATCATTCTTTAATTTAGTTTATTTATGGTTTATATCATCAATCCAAGGGATTGGATGATGAATATTTTCATTAAAGGTTAAATCTCCTTTTCCGGGGTTAAGGCCACGTTCATAATTACTTTTGTTTTGAATTAATTTTGTTTGATTTGCTTGTAATTATGGGTGTTTGTTTATTCTTATTTTAACTATTTTAAGGATTCGCTACCCTTAGAATATATCAATTGTCAATCTTTTTATCTCGGGAGAGGGAATAGAGAAATAGAACATGGGAATAAGAAAATTAAGGTTTGTAATCTTTTATAAAATAAGGATTTCAAATTAGCATCTAGGACAGAGATGTACCTAGAAGCCTTATTTGAATCATATGTAGGATGATATTTTTAAAGAACTTAAGTGAACTATTACATACCCGCTCAATGATATAGTTTTAAGGTTTAACTTAGGTTAACGATTAGAGGTTGGGAAACCATTATCATACAATTAACCCTACGAATCAACAACCAAGATAAGCAAGCTAATGAATGAAGTTCAATAACGTTGTATGATTGTTCGTAAACCTTAACCATGGGTTTCTATCCATTGATTGTCCTAAGTGATTTACTTTTTCACATAAGTTTAGTTTTAATTTAGAATTCTAAAACTCTATTTGCTACTCTCCTCAATTGGTTAAACTAGAATTGGATAGTCGGTGAACTCAATTCCCTGATAGATCGATACTTGGGCTTCCTTGAAGCCACTTTACTACTTGATAAGACCACGTAAACTTGTATATGCGCTTGGGAACTGTCAAGTTTTTGGCACCGTTGCTGGGGACTTATAATTAGGCAACTATCTTATTTTTGGTTTTTCTATATTTACTTGTAAATAGATTTTGTTTGTTTAGTCTATTTTTATTTTCTTTTATTTCTTTTTTTATCACACTTCTTGACATAGAAGCTTGGGAAAGAGGGTGTTCAAGTGATTATGATTCTATATGGTGTATGGTTTGTGGTCAAAGTAGTCATTCGAAAGATATGTGTGTTGTTAACCCTGATACAGTAATGTTTGTGACCTATGATCAAAGAAAAAATTATATAAACTACTAAAATCAAACGGGGATGAATTAGTAAAAAATTCAATCATGGAATCCGCTTCAGCAGTTTCAATAGAAACAATAAAACATGCAGGCCACAATTCAAATGAACAAGTTGGAAGAATTGATGAAACAAATTTTAGCATCCCAGGTACAGTTCTTTGCTGACATAAAGCACTATCAGGAGACTGCAGAGCAATCGGATAATGAGCTGGAGGTAGATGCAGATTTGACTTCCCAACCTATTGTAGATGAAGTTGTTGACAATTCGAGGAAGTTTGAGTACCCAAAAACTAAAATTGTTCAAATTGTTAAGGAGATACCACTGCCACCATGTCTACAGTGGCTAAGAAAATAAAAATATGAAAAAGATATTAGCCAATTTGTGGTACAACTACCACCATGTCTATAGTGGCTAAGCACAAAAAAATATGAGGAGGATATTAGCCAATTTATGGAGCAAACACAAGAATCGCAGCCACTCGATTGTCATCTGTATCTTGAGACTGAAATTGAGAAGGTGAATAAAAGTGAGTGTGTAGTAGATTGTGTAAATTTTAAAGTAGGATTGGTTGGGCCTTATTCGAAGCACTTTTCTATATTATGTTTAGATGATGTCTTATTTGTGAACTCATTTAAAATAGTGGAAGAGTGTGAAGATGAGGAAAAAGAATACTATATTCTTGATTTTACACAAAATAAGCAATATATAAACACACCTCACTTCAAGGCCAAGTGATTTATCATTCATTATCCATTACTCGGTTTGTTAATCTTTGTACCACATCCCTATGATTGAGAAAAAAGATGGATGCGATATTGGGGGTAAAATTTATAGCCTCAAGGTGGAGGAAAAAATTGAAGTAGGTCATGCCGCGATACTAAATTAAGCGCTTCTTGGGAGGTAAGCCAAGCTAAGGTATGTTTTCTTTTTAATTTTTAGTTCTTATTTCATGTAGTTTTTGTTTTTGGTTGAGTCATAGGTTTATAGGAAGTTTGAGTACCGGAAACCTAAGCTAAAAGTATGGCAAAAACTGAGTGTGGGGCCCCCGAGATCCTTTATATGTAAATATGCTACTAGCTAGGACTAGAGGCCTCAGGGAGTATTTCTATATTTTTACTTTTAAATTCACTTTGGGGACAAAGTAGATTTTTTAGTGCAGAGTGGGGGGAATTCCCAAATCTTGGCGCAATTTAAAAAATTTTAGGTTAGAAAAAGGTGAGATATTCTTGTTGGTGCTATTTTTTATTACATGATGTAAGTGTTTTATTTGGAAAAAGCATGTTGAATGAGTGAGATGCTACTTTTGAGACTCTTAGACTCATGTTTATGACTCTTGTATTTGTGGCTTAAATTTAAATTCATGCTACTGTTTGGTTAGAAGTCTATGATGATCCTATTGAGTTGATCATGTGACATATGAGTGTGAGATTTTTGTATATTTCTTGTTGCATGTTATGTCTAGAACTTGCTTGGTGTATGTGTAGAGCGACATAAAGAATGTGGGTTTAGGAGATATTATATGCATTTCTTTAATAGCCTTGTTTTATAACATCTATTAGTCCTACCCTTTGTGCATTTTCCTAGTTAACCGCATTAGGCCTTTAGCTTATTTTCTTTGGTAGCCTTATATGTATCCTAATTCCTTCTTCGATAAACCATTAGTTGATCCAAAAATGTCCTAAGTTCTTTAATGAAAAATTGAATTAGTTAAGAGTTTGAGAAACTGAAGAAGAAAAAGGTGAAATTGATACCCCAAGGTAATAGTTATTGGTATTTATATTTGATGTGTGGTTGATTGGTGTGATATAATTTATGCTAGAAATATTCCCATGGTTTTAGAAAAAGAAAAAAAATTGATCTTGAAGGAATAGACAATACACCCACCATATGTTTGTGAAAAAGCTTAAAAAAGATGGGGCAAAATAAAAAAAAGGGTAGACAATGATGTAATTTGGTTGTTGGAGATTGGTTTTAAATGTATAATGTAGTGTATTAAAGCGCTTAGAGAGGTTAGTCACTATTCGTGGCCAAAATAGTTCCTACCCGTCCGTTAGCCTACATTATAACCCAAAAAAGACCTATTTGATCCTAAATTTCACATTCTATTATTAGTGGACTATGACGCTAAGGGGAATCATATGGTTCATTATGTGTAACTTGTGAGAAGAGTGAGTGTAATTTGATTCTTGTACCCATCATATTATAAATTATTTATTGTGAGTGATTATAGGTAATCTCTTGTTGTGTGGGGAACATGTTTGATGAATATGGGTGATTTTTATGATGTCATTTATTGAGAAATATGCATGAATATGCCTCTAGGTAAGTCAATTCTTGAGGCTAGAATGTTTTGGAATAGTATTCATGAGATTTCAAATTGTGTAAATAACATGCTTAGTGTAGGAAATTGCATTCTTGTAGTCATTTTAGTACTAGATGGAGTGTCTTGCATTTATTAGAAGTGTGTAGTTTCTTTATCTCATGATGCTTATATTTAAGAGTTGTTTGAGGACGAACAAGGCTTTAAGTGTGGGATGGTGATGTTAGGTGTATTTATGCATTCTAGTCTTACTATTCTAGCCTTTTTAGTCTTGTTTTGAGGATAATTCATCTAATTAATGTATTTATAATGAGATAAATGTGCATTTAAGTGTCCAAGTATGTGTTTACAATGTTTAATGGTGTTCTCACACAAGTTTTGATTCAAATTAATAATTTTGAGTTCAACCGAGAAAACTAGTGTTACTAGATTGAGCTAGGTGCTTGTCTAGTCTATTATGTTGCATTCTAATTTGTTTTAATGAGTTCCTAAGGTTTTTATTCTGTATTTATATGTGAAACAACTTATTGGCAATGTTCAATGGTCAATTGGATCAATACAAAAGTCAAAACAACAAGTTAAAGATCAAAGTGAAATTTGCCTATGCTTATCTCGTGTTTCTAGTTCACTGTTTTGGATGTTGTGTTGTTTTGAGCTCTAAATTGTTGTTTTAATTCTATAGGATGCTTTATTAATCTATTATGATGATATATGAAGGGTATACAAGTTTAAATCAAGTAGAAACAACTCAAAAAGGCTTGGAATGGATCACGGAAGCACAATACGCAACTTGACGCAAATTTTGATACCTGAAATGTCTTGGGCGAGTTTGGAAGTGTGATAAGGCATATTGCTTCTTTCTATGGACCAAGATCTTTAGAGGGTACCCAAAACAATGACCCCTCTCTATGAGGGCACTCCACGACCTCCAGCATCTATTTTTAGACCTCATGATGAGACCTATACTACCGTTTCCAGTCGGCGCATCTCATCTTTCATTTCTGTTTGCACAACTCGCGATGCGACGTCCACTTCAGACATGGCCAAGGATGCTAATTGAGTTCTACATGTCTTGGGACTACTTGGATGCTATAAGTAATCTTTGTAAACATTATTACACACTTTTGGACATCCTTGGATCATCAAGGGGGCTTCTACAACTTCTTTTTAGGTTTTATCATTCTTTAATTTTGTTTCTTTACTTTGTATCATCAATCAAAGGGATTGGATGATGAATATTTCCATTAAAGGTTTAAACTCATTTTTGGGGTTAAGGCCATGTTCATGATTACTTTTGTTTTGAATTAATTTTTTTTGATTTGCTTATCATTATGGGTGTTTGTTTATTCTTTTTTTAAAACTATTTTAAGGATTATCTACGCTTAGAATACATCAATTGTCAACCTTGTGATCTCGGGAGAGGGAATAGGGAGATAGAACACGGGAATAAGCAAAGTAAGGTTTGTATTCTTTTATAAAATAAGGATTTCGAATTAGTATCTAGGACAGGGATGTACCTAGAAGCCTTACTTGAATCATATGTAGGAGATATTCGTAAAGAACTTAAGTGAACTATTACATCCCCACTCAACAATGTATTTGTAAGGTTTAACTTAGGTAAACGATTAGAGGTTCGTAAATCGTGATCATTCAATTAACCCTATGAATCAACAACCAAGATAAGTAAGCTAATGAATGAAGTTCAACAACGTAGTATGATTGTTCATAAGCCTTAACCCTGGGCTTCTATCCATTGAATGTCCTAAGTCATTTACTTTTCCGCATTAGTTTGGTTTTAGTTTACAATTCTAAAACTCTATTTGCTACTTCCTCAATTGGTTAAACTAAAATTTGATATGCGGTGAATAAAAGTCCTAGAGAGATCAATACTTGGGCTTCCTTGAAGCCACTTTACTACTTGATAAGACCACTTACACTTGCGTGTGCGTTTGGGCGCTGTTACTAACCGACATACCCCAAATAAGATAACTGAGGTCTAACCTGTAACCCCAATTGGAAGGGTATCAGTATCATGCCACGGGTAAAGACAAGCTGAAGAGTCACCTTCATCTGGCAGGTACTCTAATAAGAATGGTGGTATCCTCATCTGGCAGGTTAAAACATCTCATTAACCCTCTACTAGCAGGTTGATGTCTCAACCTACACTGGCTACGTAGTTCTGCAATGCAAGGAATAGTTCTAAGGATAACACCCTCTACTAGTAGGTGAGCCCCCATCCTTGGGTTCACTCGGTGATGAATCCTACTCCCAACTAATAGATCGTGGATTGATTACTAGACTGTACTAGATTTGACTGAACTGTTACTGATCGTATTAACTGACTGAACTGGATTGATTTCACTTAGTTCTATAAATGATTGAGTACTACTGTTTTGTGACATGACTGAGACTATTCTATAACTACTGTGGCTCTAGGTAAACAACTAGATTGTCGGGTATTAGATACCCCCAAGACTCAATAGCATGAAAAGTAGAGCATAGCATGATCTTGAAAAGCATAACAATCTCCACTTGTTCATAATTCATTCATAGAGATATTTTATCAAACACTTGTAGGGAATAAACTTGTACATATGCTAACATGTCATGATTTCACCACTTAATTCACATAGGCATTCCATCGAACACATTTAGTTCTACAAGCTGCACTTGTATTCTCTCTTTACATCATATTATCTAAGTGTAGAAAGGACTCACTCTTAAATCTAAAATTTGAAAGCTGAAAACTATAGTTAAATATCTTTCTGTAAAGCATAGTCTGAATAAACTGGTGAGCTTTTACACTTATTTTTCTAAAATCTTTTCTTTCATTCTGTCTTAGGACTTAGGAACTTTGGGAGGTACTTTTAACCGACATAAACTATGTAAGCTTTCATGGAGTCCAACGTCTTACCCACATTCTGGAGAGCTGTTCTACCCTTGTCATCGAAATAGAATCTTAACTTAAGTGATCACTATCTTAGCCCACTATGGGAAAATCATAAACCTATGGTGACACATAGTTCTGGGGCATGAGACCTTGGAATCATATCCAACTCGATGCTAAATACTACTCCCATACTTATCGCTCAGAACATCAAGAAATCCACCTTAAAATAGCATAAGGGTTTATAAAGAAAACTAATTATGCTCTTCTTTCTTTAAATCTCAAATTATATGAACAATGTGGATTCCTTATTTTATCTTAGGATCAAAAGATCAAAGCTTTATTGAAAATCTATGAATAAACTGATCAAAAGATGCTTAAAGAATCATCTTTCTTGAAACATCAAAATATAAATTTAGGATTAATAACCCATACATCAAACTCATGTCAAAACATCATAATATTTATGCTTAATAATGAAAATAAAGATAATTCATCTCAGATCTATAAATTTCTGTAATAGGCATGATAGTATGAAAATACACATACCATTCAAGTCCTAAAATATTGGAAATCTTATAATCTTGCAATTACCAATAATGGGTATGAACCCTAATTTAAAATCCATGTATTGACATTCAAAATCATATAAATTTGTAGTTTAAAACTTGTTTTGGGCACAAATATGAAAGAAGTATCCTTATTCATAAACCCCGCATACCTTGGTAGTTGATTAGATGAACAATCTTGAATAATTGATACCTAATTGAGGTCTTGAAGATGATTTCTTGATTATCTTATCTTGAAAATCCTTAATTTAGAGATTTCTTGGTGAAATTATGGAGGATTTAGATTTCTTGGACAAGAAGCTTTGGAGCTCTAGGGTTTTTCTTGAGAGAAAATTGATGAATAATGAGCTTAATAGGCTTAGAATGGGTTTAATCTTGTCTTATCCATGAATTAGGGGTTTGGGAATTAACCAAAATACCCTTCTTAAACTTCTAAGCAGATTTGGAAAAAGTAATATTTTCCAAACTGGCAGGCCACCGTGACGCGCCACTATAGCAGTGGCTTATTGAAAAGTGAACGAGTGGGAACAGGGCGTGCTATACGATGCACAACCATCGCGGCGCCCTTTTAGAATGCCATTTTTTCCACCAAAGCGACATGGTAAGATCGCTTTGGGCTACTGGATTTTGACGAATGGAAAAAAGAACCACTCCATGATGTGCCAATATCGAGGAGGTCCACTAGAATTGATGATTGCAATTTTACCCTTCACCGTGATGCGGTGAGTGCCCAGGTGACACACTGTCAACTTAAAAATGCTCTAACTTCTTAACAGAGTGTTGGAATAAGGCGAATTTGGGATTGATGGAAAGATTATTCAATTTCCCACACAATAAAAGTCTAAATGTAGAAAAATACTGCATGCAATAAAAGGTATACATCTTTGAAGCAAATCCTTAACATTCTAGGGATGAATTTAAGCTAAGAAAAATATGGGGTACTACATATATTTTGGCTCTAAGACTAACTTTATCACCACCCAAAACCATCGTAGTGGCACGCACACTGCTCACTTGGTGGGAGAACTATCTACCCTAAAATACCATTTTAAATCAACACTTCAAAAAGACAATAGAACAAATACATCAATAAATATATTCCAACGTAAATCCATTACATAAGTACAACAAAAAGTGGAACATTGTTCTTAAACAAAAATCATCCCTAGGACCCAAAAGTCATTCGTACCAAAACATCTATGATTGTCATGAAAGGAATGCAATCCCAAAAACTCAAATGAAAAGCATAATTCCAGAAATAACGACTGTGTTGTAAGACCCCAAGAATTTTATAATATTTATTGTCTATTTTGGAGGGTTAACGGACATTACAATTCTCGCTTTGCATTTTAAATTATTATTACCATTATAGTGGAAATGCAAATATATATGTACTTATACAATGTTGGAAACGATGCATGTTGTGTGTATGTATCTCTTGAAATTGATTTAATATGTGTTTTATATAGAAGAAATGTGCTTAAAAAATTACATTGTGGGATTAGTGCTTTAAGAGATGAGCACAATAATAATAATAATAATAATAATAATCTAACTCCGTTGGATCCATATCAGGGATTGCAGTAATAATATTATCACTATCAATCCTAATGTTATTCATTCTAGTGCTTTCTCTAATCTGATATGTAGAAGCTTTAGAGATAGATCTAACAATGTAATCAATAGGAGATGTGTATAAAGATGTTGATCTTGTTAATGTCGATGATGTTGGAACACGCAAATCACCAACTCTATTTAAAAGAGGTAATGAATCAAAAAATTTGATTCAAACAATACTAACAGCGGATTGTTATACCTCTGAAATCTCTTCATTGAGATCAGTTTGAATATTCTGAGTGGGGAATAAAAGGTCTTTTCTTCTGAGTACATTCCATACACATTATGGTTAATTTAATTCTATTTTTGTTTTAATTTAAACTTTTTTATCTCTAGCCTATGATGGGCTAAATTCCTAATATTAAACTATAACAAAATATGTTGCATGTATAAAATGGCATCATGTTATTAATGAGAATTGTAAACCTCCATTGTTGCAGAGGTCTATACGTTAAGATGCTTCAGTTAGGAGTCCAATCTTGGCATTAATGTTGGATGTCCCTGTAAAGTCCGATTAGCCAAGTGGGAATTCAGGGCTGTAATAGGGACTTGGTTTAAGATTTGATTCATTAATAAGGTTAACTAACGTATAGTAAAGGTAATAAGTACAATAAAGAAGCAATCCGGTCCTTATTTGGTATCAGAGCCATGGAATACTGCAATCCCTAATATGGATCCAAAGGAGTCCAAAATGGAATTTCCTACTGGTTTAAAATGAATCACAACGAAATCGATTTTAGTCTAGGATCTCCGACAACAAAAAAATTTTCCAACTAATTCTATAAACCTATATGGGAATTGTTCCGAACATGGTTTTTTAAAAATTTTTGTAAAGAAGAAAAATTCACTTTCCAGGAAGAATTCTCTGCAGATTTTTCTATGCAAAAAAAAATAATTGCTTTTCCACCCTGGTTTATGGCAGATATATGGATAGTTACATTTCCATGTTATCTCGAGACTTTAAATTACCGACTGGAGAAATTACTACTTCAGTACTGCCTCCTCAGCAGTTATTCAAACTAAAAGCGATAGCAAGGTAGTTCATTTTATAGCTTTTGCTAAGCTGATTGAGAATAATCTTCCCTAATAACTGCTTGAAATGTTAACATGATGCTTAAGAAGCATAATTATGCTAATTATTATATGAGCTTCCTTGGAGAGCAAATTATTGCTCTACATGATAAGATTGATAAGGTCCTATTCGAATTAAAAAGGACAGAGCTTACTAAGCAAGCAGACCTTAGACAAAAGGACCCGGTAGTGATGGATACTCCTACTATACAACCTCCCCATGAAATCAAAGATTTCAAGTACACTAGTGAGTTGGATAATATAAAAAGTTGCTAGAATAAAAATTTCATTGATTAAAAATAATTCCTATCCACAATGAAAATTTAGCAGGAGAAATTGGTGGGCATGCTACTCCTGTGGAAATAAATATAATCTCAGATAAATTTTCTAGGAAGCCTACCCAAAATATATTTTATTATCCTAGACCGACTCCTCAAGATGTTCTATTTGAAGAACAAAGATTATATGTCCCAAATAGTTTCAAAGGAGATAAAAACTACGAGTGGAATGTACATGGATTATCTGATAGATAGATATCTACAATGGTACATAGAATGTTGATGTATAGTACCATTTGTAAAGCCCTTCCTAATAATAATGATAAGGGCATTGCTGAAATGATTATGACAGGATTTACTAGATAGCTTAAAGGCTGGTGGGATAATTATCTTACCCACGACCAAAAAATAAAAATAATTCAGTCGGTAAGAAATAAATAAGATGGCCAATAGGTTATGAACGTTGTCTATACTTTAATTATTAATATTATTGTGCACTTCTCTAGAAAATGGTTCAATAATATTAAGAGTATTAGGAGTTTGCTCCAAAATCTTATATGAAAGACTTTGACATTAGGAATTACCTGAGAGTAATTTCTATATCTTGAAATTGAGATATGATGTTGTATAAAATATCCTCTTTCTTGTTAGTGCAACGTTATCCTTCTTGGCAAGGTATGCACTCATAATCAGAAGGCATACAGTCTTCTTGTTGGAGAACTGACAGGTCCTCATAAGTTGAATCACTTTCCTTATTATCAATATTGTCCGGACTGGAGTTTTGCAGAGACGAATTGAGCAAAATCTTACACAAGGAGTCTTTAATATCCTAATCGATAGTAAGATTCTTGATCTTGATTTTTTACTTTGCAATCTTTTGCAAAGTTGCCAAATCTACCATATCGGTAACAAAAATTGGTCTTCTTGGCTTTTCTATAAGACTTATTGGATTTGTAATCCTCCTTTTTTTTCTCAATTTTTTTAGATTTTTTTTTCTTAGAGTACTTCTTCTTATGCTTAAGAGATTCTCTCGAGGTTTAGGGGATATCTATGGCAAATTTCTCACAAAATTTTCCCAGCTGTTGTCTCTCAATATGATGATACTTCTTAACCTGTTGGTTCAACTTAATCTCAATACATAAAGCTAAACCTTCTTGAGTAACAACGTTTATATGGTTACCATAGGTGTAAGCCTCATAGTTAATACTCACATTAGGACCTCTAAGGGTTTTCCTAATTCTTTCAGCAAATAACATGGGAAGACCATCTATAAACTTGGACTTCTAATGAGAGCTATTACTCTCAGGTAATTTCTAATGTCAAAGTCTTTTATATAAGATTTTGGAGCAAAGTCCTAATACTCTTACATTATTGAACCATCTTCCTGAGAAGTGCACAATAATATTAATAATTAAAGTATAGACAACGTTCATGACCTCTTGGCCATCTTATTTCTTTACTACAGACTGAATTATTTTTGGTTTTTGGCCGTGGGTAAGATAATTATCCCACCAGCCTTTAAGCTGTCTAGTAAATCCTGTCATAATCATTTCAGCAATTCCCCTATCATTATTCTTAGGAAGAGCTTTACAAATGGTACTATACATCAACATTATATGTACCATTGTAGATATCTGTCTATCAGATAATCCATCTACATTCCACTCGTAGATTTTACCTCCTCTGAAACTATTTGGGATATATAATCCTTGTTCTTCAAATAGAACATCTTGAGGAGTTAGTCTAGGGTAATAAAACATCTTTTGTGTAGGCTTCCTAACAAATTTATCTGAGATTTCATTTATCTCTATGGGAGTAGCATGCCCACCATTGTTTCCTGCAAAATTTTTATCTGGATAGGATTTATTTTTAATCCACAAAATTTTTCTTCTAGCAACTTTTCGATAGTATCCAAGTCACTAGTTAACTTGCAATATTTTATTTTAGGGGGAGGTTGGATAGTAGGAGTAACCATCACTACCGGGTCCTTTTATCTAAGGTATGTTTTCTTAGTAAGCTCTGTCCTTTTTAATTAAGATAGGACCTTATCAATCTTTTCATGTAGAGCAATAATTTGCTCTCCCAAGATGCTCGTATAATAATTAGTATAATTATGATGCTTAAGCATTATGTCGATATTTTGAGCAGTTAATAGGGTAGTATCATTCTCAATCAGCTTAGCAAAAGCTGTAAAATGAACTACCTTGCTATCGCTTTTCAATTTGAAAGAACTGCTGAGGAGGAGTACTGAAGTAGTAATTTCTCCAGTAGGTAATTTAAAGTTTTGAGCTAACATGGAAATGTAACTATCCATATATCTGGCCATAAACAAGGTCACTAAAGCAATTAATTTAGTATGCATAGAAAGTTCTGCGTAGAATTCTTCCTGGAAAGAAGTTTTTTCTTCTTTGCTAAAATTTTGAAAAAACCATGTTCAGAACAATTCCCATATAGTTTTATAGAATTCTTAAAAAATTCTCTTTCTTCCCTGTGATTTATTTTAAACCAGTAGGAAATTCCATTTCAGACTCTATTGGATCCATATCAGGGATCTCAGTAACAATATTATCACTATCAATCCTGATGCTATTCATTCTAGTGCTTTCTCTAATCTGAGATGTAGATGCTCTAGAGGGAGATCTAACAGTATAATCAATAGGAGATATTTATGTAGATATTGATCTTGTTAATCTCGAAGATATTACAACAGATAAATCATCAGCTCTTTTTAAAAGAGGTAATGAATCAGAAAATTTGATTAGAACTGTACCACCAATGGATTGTTATACCTCTAAAATCTCTTCATTGGATCAGTTTGAGGAGGAGTTGCATCCTCAAGGATCCATTCTTTTGGTAAATCAATTTCATCCCATTTTATTGGTTGTCTAGTAATAACTTTTAACCTACAAAAATTTGTTTCCATTAAAATAGTTTCATTTTTGAAATCCATTAGTTTACACATTGCATTCAAAGTATGAAGAGCTTTATAATATATTCTATCATAAATACATATAACCTTAGTAACAGGCATGTAATCATATCCATGCAATTTAATTTTTAGAATTAATGCATCCAAATAATTCTCATCAGTCAGAGATATATGCAAATTAGGATATGTATTAAAATACACAAGGCCATAAGCCAAACTTGTTTGGACTGTCCCAATAAGAGACTTCTTCCGATTTTTATTCTGCTATCTCTTAAAGCTGTAATAAAGCTTTCAGGAAAACCTCTCAGGGTTAGTGGTTTAAATGCAACTTGAATTAAACCAATATGTTTGAACTTACATGTTTCACGATAAGGAGCAAAATCACTTTCAGATAATAATTTGAAAGTAGCATGATCACTATCCACTGTAAGTGTCTCTTCAGTTATTTTAACTTGTTTGAGATCTAAAGTCTCAAAAGTTCCCATTTGTTACAACTTTTAGGGTAGCACTTTTGGGATAGTCCACTTGTTAAGCAGATCCAAGTGCTGAGGAATATCATACTCCTCTTTTTTACTATTTTTCATAGTATTTTTCTTCCTTATGATATTCGTTAGGATCCTAATGTACAACATTCTATGAACCAGGTCCTTATTGGATTCTAACTATTTAGAATTATGAATATCATAAGGGCCCACTTGGCTAATCAGCCTTTACAGGGACATCTGGCATTAATGCCAAGATTGGACTCCTTACTACATCTTAACATACAGACCTCTGCAACAATGAAGGTTTATAATTCTCATTAATAACAAGATGTCATTTCATACATTCAACATATTCTGTTATAGTTCAACAGTTGGAATTTTGCCCTTCATAGGCTAGAGATAAAAAAATTTAAATTAAAATAAAAATAAAATTAAATTAACCTTAATGCAGATGGAATGTGCTCAGAAGCAAAGATCTTTTATTCCACACTCAGAATATTTTTACAAGAGAGGATAAGAGAATACAAAGGGAAGAAGGTTTCCCAAAACCTTCCTATTCAAATGAAAATGAGCTCCTTATATAAGGGATGATCTATACAAAGGAAAAAATAAGAGATGGCCCTTACTATTCATAATTGGCCTTTACTATTTATAAACGACCTTGCTTTTTCAGAAAGCTAAGTGTCCTTTACTATTCCCTGACTCTTGTTTTTTTAAAAGTTGTTTTCATTTTGTCTGCCATCATAGCATTCAATAATTTCAGCAGTGGTGGGGCCCTCCATGTCCTCTATGTTCTCATGTCATTTTTCCTTTTGTTTTGCAGTGTAGGAAGATTCTTTTATTGTTGATTGAATTTTTTTCAAATATTCATCCAGATCTATGTCTTCACCACTCTGGATGCTCTGTGACTCTCCAACCAAACAATCTCCTACAGACGAGACTGACATATCTGGAGTGCATTCTTAATCAAGATTTTTCAACAAATCTTTTTTGACTTCCTCCATATAGGATGCCAAAATCTAAGCTTTGGTCATTGCGCACTTCTTCATTTGAAGCTTTCTAATGATGTTCTTGAAAGGGCTAAGCTCTTCCTACTCATGAGGAAACTCCATTTCTTTTTTCTGCCTATATTTTGCAACAATCATCTTTATTGATCCAATCAGTTGGTGACCATGGAAATTACCATCACCCATTTGTTGGTTTAATTTACTCCATAATTTAGTATAATAAACCCATATTAAACATGGTAAATTATCCATAGTTGGTTTTACTTCTATGGACTTCTTCAAGATCCAGGGAATTGAATATTCAATGAAGAAATTCATCATAGATATTCCTTCAAAATATATATTATATTTTTGCATTTTTAGAATTGTCGGTGATACTTCTATCCAGTCCTTGTACAGACTCTTAAATGGCTTGGACAATATTTTTGGTGATAGACCATGCAAGATCCACCATTTAGCAAACTAATTTGGAATGCTTTGTTTGTGAACATTTGCACATACTTTTAAAAACCATGAATGAGATCTCTCAGGATTCTCCATAAGAAAACTTTATCAAAGCTTTCCATATAATCCCAGTAATTATATTTTACAACAACTTTCTACAGTTCGAGATGAATATACTCTTTTTCTTTTAGGGTACTCATTTGTATCCGTTGGTCCGATGGGATGAAAAAGGGATCATTGGAAATTTTAATAATAAACATATTCACTTTGAATGGTGTGATCCACCATATACCAAATATTTAAATCTGATAAAAGAAAAGATTCTTTCAAAAAATAGGCAAATGAAATTTTTGAAAAATAAAATTTGCGGTTTGACTATCAATGAAACTCTTCAAAAACCAAAATTACTTGAAAAAATTGAGTTTCTAAGACATTAAATAATAAGGAGTATAATATTCCTCAGCACTTGGATCTGCTTAACAAGTGGACGATCCCAAAGGTGCCACCCAGAAAGTTGTATCAAATGGAAACTTTCGAGACTTTAGGTCTCAAACAAGTTGTTAAAACAACTGAAGAGACACTTACAATGGATATTGATCATGCTACTTTCAAATTATTATCTGAAAGTGATTTTGCTCCTTATCGTGAAACATATTAGTTAATGCATATTGGTTTAATTCAAGTTTCATTTAAACCACTAACCCTGAGAGGTTTGCCTGAAAGCTTTATTACAGCTTTAAGAGATGGCAGAAACAAAAATTGGAAGAAGTCTCTTATTGGGACAATCCAAACAAGTTTGGCTTATGGCCTTATGTATTTTAATGCATATCCTAATTTGCAGATATCTCTTACTGATGATAATTGTTCGGATGTATTAATTCTGAGTATTAAATTACATCAATATGATTATATGTCTGGTATTGAGGTTATATGTATTTTTTATAGAATATATTATAAACCTCTTCATACTTTGAATCCAATATGTAAAATGATGGATTTCAAAGATGAAACTATTTTAATGGAAACAAATTTTTGTTGGTCCAAAGTTGTTATTAGACGACCTATAAAATGGGATAAAATTGATTTCCCAAAAGAATGGATCCTTGGGGATGCAGCTCCTCCTCAAACTGATCTAAATAAAGAGATTTTAGAGGTAGAACAATCCGCTGATGGTATTGTTCATATCAGTTTTTCTGATTCATTAACTCTTTTAAACAGAGCTGATGATTTGCGTGCTCTAACATAATCGAGATTAACAAGATCAACATCTTCATACATATCTCCTGTTCATTATATTATTATATCTCCCTCTAGAGCTTCTACATCTCAAATTAGAGATAGCGCTAGAATGAATAGCATCAGGATTGATAGTGATAATATTGTTACTGTAAACCCTGATATGGATCTAACAAAGTTCGAAATAGAATTTCCTACTAGTTCAAAATGAGTCCCAACCAAATTGATTTTTTTCCAGGATCTCTGACAAGAAAAAGAATTTTTGAAGAATTCTATAAACCTAGATGGGAGTTGTTCCGAACATAATTTTTTCAAAATTTTAGCAAAGAAGAAAAAACTGTTTTCCAGGAAAAATTCTATGTAAATCTTTGTATGCATAATTAAATAATTTCTTTTGTACCCTGGTTTATGGTTAGACATGTGGATAGTTACATTTTCCTGTTAGCTCAAGACTTTATATTACCTATTGGAGAAATTACTACTTCGGTACTTCCTCCTCAGCAGTTCTTTCAAATTGAAAGCGATAACAAGGTAGTTCATTTTACAACTTTTGCTAAGCTGATTGAGAATGATGCTACCCTAATAACAGCTCAAAATATGGACATGATTCTTAAGCAGCATAATTATGATAATTATTATATAAGCATCCTGGGAGAGCAAATTATTGCTCTACATGAGAAGATTGATAAGGTCCTATTTGAATTAAAAAGGATAGAGCTTACTAAGCAAACAGACCTTATACAAAAGAACCCAGTAGTGATAGCTACTCCTACTATCCAACCTCCCCCTGAAATCAAAGATTTCAAGTTAACTAGTGAGTTGGATAATATCAAAAGGTTGCTAGAAGAAAAATTTTGTGGATTAAAAATAAATCCTATCCACAATGAAAATTTTGTAGGAGACAATGGTGGGCATGCTACTCCTATAGAGATAAATAAAATCTCAGATAAATTTGCTAGGAAGCCTACCCAAAAGATGTTTTATTATCCTAGACTGACTCCTTAGGATGTTCTATTTGAAGAACAAAGATTATATATCCCAAATAGTTTCAGAGAAGATAAAATCTACGAGTGGAATGTAGATGGATTATGTGATAGACGATATCTACAATGGTACATAGAATGTTGATGTAAAATACTATTTGTAAAGATCCTCCTAATACTAATAATAGGGGCATTGCTGAAATGATTACAGCAGGATTTACTGGTTAGCTTAAAGGCTGGTGGGATAATTATCTTACCCAAGACCAAAAAAGCAAAATAATTCAGTCGGTAGTAAAGAAAGAAGATGGCCAAGAGGCCATGAGCACTGGCTATACTTTGATTATTAATATTATTAAGAATTTCTCTGTAAGATAGTCCGATAATAATGACAGTATTAGGACTCCGCTCTAAAATCTTAGATATTAGACTTTGACATCGTGGAGATGGTATAAGGATGTATTCCTTTCTAGAGTGATGGAATTAGCTGAGAGTAATAGTTCTCATTGGAAGTCTAATTTTATAGATGGTCTTCCCATGTTATTTCCTTACAGAATTAGGAAAACCCTTACAGGTCCTAATGTGAGTATTAACTATGTGGCTAACACATATGGTAACCTTATAAAGGTTATTACTAAAGAAGGTTTAGTTTTATGTAATGAGATTAAGTTGAACCAACAGGTTAAGTAGTATCATCTTACTAAGAGAAAACAGCTGGGAGAATCTTTATAACGCCCTGAATCTCGTACCTGGAATTCTACACGGTGCCCATGACCCCGAAGGACCACAAGGTAACCCATGACTGATATCTGTACCTGTACACCGCATAATATATGTATATAAATACAGAAATAAAGGATTATAGGCCATAAGGTTCAATGTTGTAGCATTATTGATTAAAATATAACACCTGAATAGTGTATGGAAAACCAAAAATAACTGAAATAAACTATCTAAACATAATAGTCTGAAAAGCCTCTAACTGTCTGAATAAGGAGTTGATGGGACATGTCCCCAACTAACTCCGGCTACTAAAATAAACTAACTATGAAAATGATAAAATAATAATCGTGTCCTCAAAGGATGAGGACTTACTGTTAGCTCTGATTGCTGATACGGGAATGCTACTGGTGCTCTAGAGCTGGTACCTCAGAACCTATGGAGTAAAGTAAAAAACCATAGCATAAATGCCTCAGTACGATGGAGTGTACTGGTATGCATGTGAGGCAGGCTAATATTAAGGTTTTAAATGTATAAGCTATGCTTACTGAATAAACAATATGAACGTGAGAATACATGCATGAATAATAGACTGTAACTAAATTCGTGATATTATGATTTCTTAGTCTAAATACTGATAACATGGAAATTTTTATAACTGATGTAACTGATATAACAAATAAGTCCTGTACTATTCTGAGTTGACTATATCTGACAATCCTGAAATCTAAAGAACTATCTGAGTTCTTTTACTAAAACTGTATGACTGTATCTGACAGTCCTAATTCTGTAACTAAAACTGTGGGAAGTAAGTAGTATCTAACCAACATGCCCTAAAATGCACCATAATAGCTGAGCTGGGGTCCAATCTATGCCCTGATTGGAAGGGTGTCAATACCACGCCACTGGTAAGGACAAGCTATGAGTGACCCTTATATAACAGGTAACTCTAATGAGAAAGGTGGGAACCCTTATTTAATAGGTTAATCCACCTTATCTACCTGCATATTACAGGCTATGAAGTCTCAACCTAGATTGACTATGTAGTTCTAGAACTCAAAGATTGCTTCTAATAATCACACCCTTATATAACGGGTGTGTTCCCATCCTTGGGTTCGCTCGGTGCTAATTCCTACTCCCATCTGAATAGAGACTGAACATGATTAACTGAACTAGACTAGACTAAATTTATGGAGTTCCGTTGACTGATGGAATACTACTAGGATTATTGAATTACTGAGCTTTCCTGAGTCACATGACTAACTGAGTTCTATGGATCATGTCCTAACTGAGGATATCATGAAAGTATGACACTAGCTCTAGGCACACATCTATGTTTTTCGGGTACAAGTACCCCCAAGGCTCAATAGAAGGAAACAAACAAAGCATGACTTTCTTGAATACATGACCAACATCAATAATCCATAATACAATAAGTTAGGGATTTCATAAAATACATGGTTATCATAATCTTGTACATGAATGGGAATACATATCAACATACCAATATTTTATCAACTAATCCCCTAAGTAGTCCTTCAAACATTCATAATGCATAACAATATCATAGAAGTTATTTTGATAATAAAGGTAAAGCATGCATTTATTATTTGGATCACAATTTAGCTATAAGGCATAATTTATATCTCTTTTAGGGATTTTATCAAACACCTTACATGAATAACTTAAGGCATAGGTGAAATTATCAAATTTCACAAATCATAAACCACCAAATTTATGGATTTCAATATTTATGCTAACGTAGTTTCATAATTTCACATAAAGATCCCAACTTGGGAATCAAAACAACAACCATCACATAAACTTGAACAACCCACAACATAATAATATGATTCATAATTTAAATAGGGTTATTGAGATTTATGGATGAAAGAAATCCATAAATCAACACAACGCATACATTAGGTCGTGATCCTATGAAGATTGACAGAGAAACTTCTTGAATTTGAATCCCCCAATTGGAAACCTAGCTTGTTTTTGAGAAAAATAAGTATATTTTGCTTCTATTGGGGATAAATCCCATGTTTGGAGGCTTATATATGGGTGGAAAAGGACCAATTTGCCTATAAAACAACCAAAAAATGGAGTGTTTATGTCACTTGGGCCATAAGATATGCGGTGCATACCTTATTATGTAATCTAGGTTATGTGGCGTACACCTTATCACATACATTAGGTTGTGCATCATACACTTTATGGCATAAGTTAGGTTGTGCATCAGACACCTTATGTTAGGCGACGCACTCCACTTTGTAAATCCATTACTTCTTGCTTGGGTGTCGGATTTTGGTAAAATTGGTATTATTGAAAATCTAATTCAATTCTCTACATTTTGATGGGTCTAAAGTTGAAAAAATACCAAATGTACATTAAGTTATGCTCTTTCAAATATGACCCTTATGAAATCAAACACTAAAACTTGATGGATTCAAATGCTCTTAGCTTGCCTTACTGTAAGTGACTCTTATGAACACGCTTAACACACCATGAGCTCTCTTATTACTAGGATGCTAATTGTTAGTTATGTACTCAAATATGAGTCACAGGATAGGAGGTTTCATACGTAGGAATAATGGTCCATTTTATAGCTTAGAAATATACGATGTATTACAATATCTCCCCCTTGGGAACATTTATTCTCAAATGAGACTGAGTGAAAGATAAGAGACAATCAACTGAAGTACGTACAAGACATACACTACTGAAACATAATTTCATGACTGACATGAATGATAGGCTGAACATATCATATTGAACATGCATATCTAATGCATGGGTAACTGATTCATGAATGCATGATTGAGATTTTTGATAAACTAGATTTCTCATAATGAGGATGCATATCTGATGCATGGCTGATAAGCTAAATTCATGCATATCTAATGCATGATTATATGACTGAACTGATACATGAATACATGACTGAAGATACAATGGTACTTAGTACCAAGTTTATAATGGAATTCTAAGCATGAAACTGAATACCAAGTTGGTAACAAAATTGAACATGATAACTGATACTAAATTTGTAAATCAAATTTGGACAAGGAACTAAATAAACTTAAGGAAAGCTATTACCTTCAGCTGAGTCTAAGTTAGCAGAAAATAGGTATGGATACTTGGTCTGTATGTCTGCTCCTACTTCCTAAGTAGACCCCTCAATGGACCTGTCCTGCCAAAGAACTTTGACTAGAGGGACTTGTTTGTTCCTCAGTCTACGAATCTAATAGTCTAGGATTTCAACTGGAATCTCTTCAAAAGAGAAGTTGTTCCAAATATCTATGCCCTCAATAGGGAATACTACTGATGAGTCACCTATGCACTTATCAAGCAATGAGACATAGAACACTAGACGAACTAAGGCTAGGCCTGAAGGCAATTCGAGCTCATAAGCTACTTTGCCGAAGCGACTGAAAATTTTGAAGTGACCGACATTTCAGAGACTGAGTTTTCCTTTCTTGCCAACTCTTTTCACTTCCTTCATGGAAGAGATCTCTAGATACACATAGTCACCAATATCAAACTTGAGATCCTTTACTGAATATCCATGAATCGAAACATGAGAACATAGCTAAGTCTGAAACATGATGCATGAACTGAATATTGTGAACTAAATATCTTGAAATGAACCAAGGCCCTAAATACATGGCTCACAACTGAGATTGAAACTTGAGGGTCAACATATGAGTACCCCTTACTCCAAACTGGATTCATTTCATAAAGAAAAAATGGGATGTTTATGTCATAAAAGTTTAGGGGTTCATAGTGTATCTCCCCCTTGGGACACTATGTCCCTTGAAGAATGCTGAGTAGGCTGAGATATTGAGAAAAGCTGGGATGGTGCACAAGGCAACTATGAACTAAATCGTGATTGGTTATCTGAGATCTGAAATTAAGTCATGATACATAGATTGAGCTGAGCTTGCTTCTATCTAGTTGGTTCATCTGAGGATGGTTACTTTATGAGACTTTGGTTAGTACGTTTGGATGAAAAGGGATGGGAACCCAAGCCATGCGTACTTATCTGTCGGACTGCTAAACTGAATTATTGGATTTGCGGATTACCTTATGCTTAAAACCTATAATAAATAGGAGCCTTTGTTTAAAACTCTTTCTATAGAGTTCTAGTGGATTTTGGGTGCAAGAAAACCTTAGCGTGATCTGATTAAGATAGCTGAATAAGAAAATCATCACTAGGCTAAATTTTGGTAAGATGAGTTGAGGTCTACGAATATGATTTAAGATGAGGTAACTAAGCCTCCTATACTGTAATTTATACTACTCAAAATATTCACGTGGGTGCTGAGTACAAGTGCATAAATATTTTGACTTGTCTGATTACCTGGGTAACTGATAGTTGAATACTAGGTATGTAAGACTAAACTGTACTTAGTCTGAATAGCTGGACTAAGGCTATAAAATATTATGCATAGGAGGTAAGAACTAACTGAGTAACATGAGGTAACTTGAGCACGGATTCATGAGGTCTGTATTATTTATGAATGCGGGACCAAGTGTACGACATAATTTGGAAACAATCTGTAAACTGAGGTACTTCAATACTAATAACTAAGTAACTAACAATTGTACGCTGGGGTCAAGCAAGTCTGAAAATGAACTGATTTTCTGATCTAATTACTGAATTGAAGTTGACATTCTAACTAAGGTTGTAACTGGGACTCATAATTGAACTAAAGGCTTGTGATTCCCTAAAAAAATTTTTGTTAAGATCTCGGATGAAAATGTGTTGAATTCTGTTCTTTATTATGATTAATAATTTTTTCTGTATGGAATTTCTAGATATGCGACCCGTCATCGCGTAGAGTATTGAATAAACTTTCCAACGATATGTAGATCATCCAAAATGGACACTAGAGCGATGAGTTATGATCATTCTAATCTAACCATGAATAGTGGTAAACAGTAAATGTGTAGGAAAAAAATATTGAGGTCAGGCGATTTTTAGGGTCAACTTTAAAAGATCATAACTTCTTGTACATAATGATCTGGGTGAGATACTATATACCAATAGAAAGCTCTGAAATCCTCTTTCCAATGAAATTGGTTTCATCCAATTTGGCCATTGGAGCAAAAAGTTATGGTTGATCCACTTCAGCCTATCAAAACAGTCCACCAAAGGACAAATTTTACATTATTTGATTTTCAAGGGTATTTTGGTCATTCCCACTCCAATCCATCTGAGTAAACCATGGATTTAAGTCCATTAAGAGTATTCAATATCTCATTTTTCTCTAAAATTTCCTAAGGCTCAAACTCCAACCCTACTACTCCAAATTTCATCCTTCTATGTCTCTTGATTAAACCGTAGAAATTTCAAATTGATTTGGGATTCGAGTTGATCATATTAAGGGATTTGAGAAGCACTCTTTATTTTTGTGAATAAAGTTCCAGAGTCAGAAGTTCATAGTCATCTTCCATTTTTAGGTATGTGGAACTTTGAACAAGATTATCCTTTTGATCTTGTGCCCGGTATTTTTAATGAATTACATTGACATAAGATTTTATATGTTTTACTATGAATTGGAAATATGGTTTTATACCTTATATTATTGTCCATGAGCTATGGGATTATGTCATCCGATATATATATGATGTTAAGATAGAATTATGTCCAAAAAGTATTTGATTATGAGATTATGATGATTTAATTTGTTAAGCCTTGATTTATACTATCATTCCACTGTTTCCTTATTATGAATTTATAATTGATATTGGAAATTCTATATCCCTTCTATAGGTTGATGTCTCAAGTACCTTTAAATGAGAGTTGGATGGCAAATTAAGAAATATTGATATTGAAGTTGCAATGAGTCTTGGTATTTTCCGAATGGTTTTGATGAGTTAAATTGTTGAAACTATTATGTATTGATTCTTTAAATCCTTGTCCAAATGTCGAGTCAGTTATGATTCAATGCATTGATATCTTGTTGATGTTGAGGAAGATTAAAATGTTTTGAGCTAAAATGTGTTAAGTTAGGAATCCACAAATTGATATGATTTGATAAATGAGAAAGAGATTTGATTTGGTCTTTATAATAGACCTTTGTGATGTTGTGGTGGATTTCCTAATACGTTCTGACCTTGTCGTGGAGTAGCACTTAGCACCGAGAGGGAAATTTGGTATTTCCCCAAACCTATGTGCCACCGTAGGGTTGTTTGATGAGGATATTATTGGCCAGAGAGCTCAATTGTGATTATTGCAGTTTTAAGGTCGTACTCCCTAGCAAAGAGTATGATGCTCCCACCAACGGGGGTTTTAAATGTTTAAATCTATAATGATTTATGAGGTTTTTCTCCTATATTTCCTATCTAAGATGTTATGAGTTGCATGATTCAATGTCACTCAAGCCTGGTGTGTCATTATGGTCCGTATGTACGTTTTTACAAAATTTATGATATTATGTATATATTTCATGTGCCCGCACATACTCAGTACGTATCTTGTGCTAACCTATATATTTCTCTATGGGATACATTCTTAGCATGATGTAGGTTCAAGTACTTAGCCGCTGCCACGACAGTGATATCCGAGTGTTGCATCTATGTTTCTTCAGTTGTGAGTCCTCATGGTTCGAGGACCAAGTTGCTAGTTTTGGTGCTGTTGTTTTGTGATCCCTTTGGTCTGTTGAGTTAGTTGGGGGTTTGTCCCAATAGCTCGTTGATTTTGCTGTATAGAGGCTATGTCAGACTAGTGTTTTGTTGGGTTGGTTTGTGTATATACATTCCATATATGTACAGTCTAAGGATATTCTGTGCCATGTGCAATGCGATATAATATGTACTTATATATATATCCTTAGCGTAGCGTGTATGTTATTGTGTTGGAACCCAAGGGTAGTATTTTAGCTTAAAGGGTTAGCACATGTGGCATCTCGAGATGATATTTTGGGGCGTTACAAACTTGGTATCAGAGCCTAAGGTTATGAAGAGTCCTAAGGAGTCTGACAAGCTATGTTACGTAGAGTCTTAAGCATCGGTGTGTAGCGCGCCACACCTATGATCAAGAGGCTGTGTGGCATTCTAAGAAAAGTCATTTCTTTCTTTCTACAAGAGTCTATCATGCTTACAACTGTTTCCTTCTGCTGTTAATTCGTTCATTCTTATGATAGAAAATGCCCCCAAGTCGAGCTCGCGAAAACAACAACCAACCTCAACCCATTGATCCGTTACATGAGATGGTATCCCCTGTCAAATTTCAGGCAGCTTTTCAGACGCTATCCCAGGCAGTTACCGCTAATACTCAGGCCAATGCTCTACCTCCGTAGGAAAATAATTTGGTAGCAGCATGAATTCATGACTTTATGCGGATAAATTCGCCAGAGTTTCATGGGTCAATAGCAGGTGAGGACTTGTAGATGTATGTTGATGAAATGAAGAAAATTACACAGATTATGCTCATGACCAAGGAAGAAAATGTGGAGCTGGCTTCTTATCGGTTGAAGGATGTTGCCTATGACTGGGTGTAGATGTGGAATAAGGGTAGAGAGGAAGATACCGCTCTGGTGACTTGGAAATTGTTCCAAGATGCTTTCTTGGATAGATTATTTCCTCTTGAGTTACGGGAAGCTAAGATAGAGGAGTTTATGAATTTGAGACAAAAGCGCCATGTCAGTTAAAGAGTATTGTCTTAAATTTATTCAGCTATCGAAGTACGCTCCCAATATAATGGCTGACTCAAGGACTATTATGAGCAAGTTTCTAACTGGGGTGTCGAGTTATGTGGTGAAAGAATGTAGATCTGCTATGATCAACAGGGAGATTAATCTTCCAAGGTTAATGATTCACGCCTAACAGATTGAGTCAGACAAGATAAAGGAAAGAGAAAGAGTAAGAGGGATTAAGAGAGTCAGATCGGATCAATAGGGGTCTGGTCAGACTAGATTCTTCGGAGGGAGTCGCCCTCAATTTCAGAGATGTCCATTTATACCTGCGCCTTCCTCAGCTAGTGCTTTTATATATCAGGACAGGCAGTAGCTCGGGAATAGGTCGGTACCAGGACAGTGTAAGCAACCGGCCTCATCCTCCTTTGTGTGCTAAAGACCATTTTGGGGAGTGTTATATGGGACAGCGGGGCTGTTTTGGTTGTGGAAAGTTGGCCCACATACTTAGAGACTACTCGTATGCCATACGGCAGAGTCGTGATGCCCATCCCCAGAGTTAGGCTACCAGTGCCCCGCCTCCCATAGCCCGTCCAATTTCTCCTCAGGGTGCTTCATCTAGTACTGCTGGAAGTCAACGCCAGAATCATTTCTATGCTATACCACCTTGTTAGAAGCAGGAGGAATCTGCCGATGTTGTCACTAGTATGCTCTGTGTTTTCTATTTCGATGTCTATGTGTTGATGGACCCCGATTTGAGTTTTTCTTATGTGACACCTCTGGTTGTTGTAAATTTTAAAATGGATCCTGAAATTATTTTTGTGCCTATTTTGGTTTCTCTCCAGTAGGAGAGTCTATCATTGCTAAGTGGGTGTATAAGAAATGTCCCATTATTGTCTTTTATCGGGTTATTTATGCTAATTTGATTGATCTAGATATGGTTGAATTTGATATCATTCTAGGTATGGATTGGCTTCACTCATGCTATGCATTTATTGATTGTCGTGCCCGTGTGGTCAAGTTTTAGTTTCCTAATGAACCTATCCTCGAATGGTCCGAGAGTTCTGTGATTCCTAAGGGTCGTTTCATATCCTATCTCAAAGCTAGGAAGTTAATTTCCAAGGGTTGCATCCACTATTTGGTTTGGATTAAAGACAATAAGTCTGAAACCCCGACATTCAGTCAATTAATGTTGTTAATGAGTTTTTTGATATCTTTCCGGAAGATCTCCCTAGAGTACCTCTTCATAGAGAGATAGAGTTTAGGATTGACCTTCTTCCCGATACTCAGCCTATTTTCATTCCTCTGTATGGCATGGCTCCTGCGTAACTTAAAGAGTTGAAGGAGCAATTGAAAGATATTTTAGACAAAAGCTTTATCAAACCTAGTGTGTCCCCATGGGGTGCACCTGTCCTATTTGTGCGTAAGAAAGATGGTTCTTTGTGGATGTGTATTGATTACCGGTAGCTTAATAGGCTTACTATCAATAATAAATATTCACTTCCTCAAATTGATGATTTATTTGATCAATTGAAAGGTGCAAGCTACTTTTCAAAAATAGACCTCAGATCCTGTTATCACCAACTTAAGGTTAGGGAATGTGATATCCCCAAGACAGCCTTCCAAACCTGTTACGGTCATTTTGAATTTCTAGTGATGTCTTTCGAGTTAACTAATACTCCAGCGACTTTTATGGATCTTATGAACTGTGTATTCCGGCCATATCTGGATTTATTTGTAATAGTATTCCTTGAGGATATTCTTATTTACTCCCGAAGTGAGGGTGATCATGCGGATCATCTCCAAATCGTGTTAGAAACTCTTCACACTCATCGGTTATATGCTAAGTTCGGTGTGAGTTCTGGCTGAACTCTGTAACCTTCTTGGGTCATGTTGTTTCTTCCGAAGGTATTAGAGTTGATCCTCAAAACATAGAGGCTATAAAGATTTGGCCAACACCTATTTCTCCTTCTGATATCCGAAGTTACTTAGGTCTAGATGGTTAGTATTGTCGTTTTGTTGAAGTTTTTTCATCTATTGCGTCTCCTATGACCCGTTTGACCCAAAAGAAAGTGAAGTTCCTGTGGTTTGAATCTTGCCAGAAGAGTTTTCAGGAGTTGAAGACTCGACTCACTTCAGCCCCTGTGTTGACTTTGCCTGACGGTGTTGATAGTTCTGTGGTGTATTGTGATGCTTCCAGAGTCAGTTTGGGTTGTGTATTAATGCAAAAGGGCAAGGTTATAGCTTATGATTCTACTCAGCTAAAGCCTCATGAGAAGAATTATCCTACCTATGACCTTGAATTAGCTGTCGTGGTTTTTGCTTTGAAAATCTGGAGACATTATTTGTATGGTGTCTATGTCGATGTCTTCACGGACCATAAGAGCTTGCAGTATGTATTCACCCAAAAGGAGTTGAATCTTAGGCAGAGATGATGGTTAGAACTGTTGAAAGATTATGATATGAGCATGCTATATCATCCGGGCAGGGACAATATAGTAGCAGATGCCCTTAGTCGGAAGTCCATGGGTAGGGTAGCACATGTGGAGATTGGTAAGAAGGAGCTGGCCCGTGAGGTACATCATTTGGCTAGATTAGGGGTTAGGTTGTTTGGTGATGCTGAGGGTAGTATAGGAGTGCAAAGTGGTTCCAAATCTTTTTTAGTTTCGGAAGTGAAGGTGAAGCAAGACAGGGATCCAACCTTGGTCAGGTTAAAAGAGTTAGTTAAAGACCAAAAGGTAGAGGTTTTCTCCCAAGGGGGAGATGACATTTTAAGACTCCGAGAAAGATTATGTGTTCCTGATGTTGATAACTTGAAACAGAGCAATATGAAGGAAGTGCATGGTACACGATACTCCATCCAACCTGGTGCTACCAAGATATACCATGATTTACGGGAAATCTATTAGTGGAACGGTATGAAGAGGAACATAGCAGAATTTGTGGCGAAGTGTTCCATGTGTCAACAGGTTAAAATAGAGCATCAAAGGCCCAGTGGGATGAAGTGAATATGGACTTCATAGTTGGTTTGCCTCCTTCTCGTCGCCATCATGATTCAATTTGGATTGTCGTAGATCGGCTGACGAAATCAGCTCATTTCTTGCCTATGCATTCATCGTATACAGCTGAAGATTATGCTAGAATATATATTCCAGAACTCTTCAAACTTCATGGAATCCCTTTGGCTATTATTTCTGACAGAGGTACTCGGTTTACCTCTCAGTTTTGGAAATCTTTCTAAAAGGGTCTCGGTACCCAAATTCGTTTAAGTTCTGCTTTTCATCCACAAATAGATGGTCAGGCCGAGCGGACCATTCAGACTTTAGAAGATATGTTTAGGGCTTGTGTACTTTATTTTAAAGGTAGCTGGGATGAGTACTTAGCATTAATCGAGTTTGCTTACAATAATAATTTTCATGCTACTATTAGAATGGTCTCATTTGAAGCTTTGTATGGTAGAAAGTGTAGATCACCCATTGGTTGGTTTGAAGTTGGTGAGGTTGCCGCGACTGGACCGGATACGGTGTTCGAGGCCATGGAGAAGGTTAAGTTAATTTGGGAAAGGTTGAAAACCGCCCAAAGTAGTCAAAAATCATATGCAGATGTAATGAGGAAAGACCTTGAATTTGATGTTGGTGATTTAGTGTACTTGAAAGTTTCACCCATGAAAGGGGTGAAGAGATTTGGGAAGAAAAGGAAACTAAGTCCCCGTTACATTGGTCCCTATAAGATTGTGGATCGCATTGGGAAGGTAGCGTATAAGGTTCAATTGCCCGCAGAGTTATCTAACGTCCATCCAGTATTCTATGTTTCTATGCTTAAGATGTCTATTGGTGATTCTATTGTGATTGATCCTTCTGAAAGATCGGGTATTCAAGATAGTCTTTCATATGAAAATATTCCGGTTGAGGTTTTTGACTTTCAAGTTCGTAGGCTAAGAAACAAGGAAGTTCATTTGGTTAAAGTGCTTTGGCGAAATCAATCCGTGGAGAGTGCTACTTGGGAAGCCAAAGCAGATATACGCACCAAATATCCCCACCTCTTTCCTACGAATCCTGAGCTTGTCAAAGGTATCGTTCTCTTTTGATTTAATCCTTATTGCTATGTTTATCTTGGCTTGTGTATTTTCTACGATATCAAAAAAAAAAATCTAGAATGGAGTATATGCTTAGGCAAGATGATTTTTCTCTATATACTCATTTTCATAGTATTCTTGACCTACCTATCAACATTCGAGGATGAATATTTCCAAGGGGGAGATGATGTGATGCCCCAAAAAAAATTTTCGTTAAGATCTCTGACTAAAATGTGTTGAATTCTGTTCTTTAGAATGATTAATAATTTTTTTGTGTGGAATTTCTGGATGTCCGACCCGTCATCGCTTAGAGAATCGAATAAGCTTTCCAACGATATGTGGATAATCCAAAACGGACACTCGAGCGATGAATTATGATCATTCCGATCAAACCATGAATAGTGGTGAACAGTAAATATGCAGGAAAAAAATACTGAGGCCAGGCAAATTTTAGGGACAACTTCAAAGGATCATAACTCCTTGTACATAATGATATGGGTGAGCTACTATATATCAACAGAAAGCTCTGAAAGTCCTCTTTCCAATGAAATTGGTTTTGTCAAATTTGGCCATCTGAGAAAAAAATTTATGGTTGATCTACTTCAGCCTATCAAAATAGTCCACCAAAGGACAGATTTGACATTATTTGAGTTTTAAGGGTATTTTGGTCATTTCCACTCCAATCCATTCAGGTAAACCGTGGATTTAAGTCCATTAAGAGCATTCAATTGCTCATTTTTCTCCAAAATTTCCTAAGGCTCAAACCCCAACCCTACTACCCCAAATTTCATCCTTCTATGTCTCTTGATTGAACCGTAGAAATTTCATATTGATTTGGGATTCGATATTGATCATGTTAAGGGCTTCAAGAAGCACCTTTTATTTTTGTGAATAAAATTATAGAGTCAGAAGTTCATATTCATCTTTCATTCTTAGGTATGCGGGGCTTTGAACAAGATTATCCTTTCGATCTTGTGCCCGGTATTTTTGTTGAATTACATTGACATGATATTTTACATGTTTTACCATGAATTGGGAATATGGTTTTATATCTTATATCATTGTCCATGAGCTATGGGATTATGTCATCCGATATGTGTATGATGTAGAGATGGAATTATGTCCAAAAAGTATTTGATTATGAGAGTATGATGATTTAATTTGTTAAGCCTTGATTTATACTATTATTTCACTATTTCCTTATCATGAATTTATGATTGATATTGGAAATTCTATATCCCTACTATGGGTTGATGTCTCAAGTTCCTTTAAATAAGAGTTGGATGGAAAATAGAGAAATATTGATATTGAAGTTGCAATGAGTATTGGTATTTTTCGGATGGTTTTGATGAGTTAAATTATTGAAAATATTATGTATTGAGTCTTCATATCCTTGTCGAAATGTCGAGTCGGTTATGGTTCAATGCATTGACATCTTGTTGATGTTGACGAAGATTAAAATATTTTGAGCTAAAATGTGTTGAGTTAGGGATCCACAAATTGATATGATTTGATAAATGGGCAAGAGATTTGATTTGGTCTTTATGATAGACCCTTGTGATGTTGTGGTGGATTTCCTAACATGTTCTGAGCTTGTCGGGGAGTAGTACTTAGCACCGAGAGGGAAATTTGGTATTGGCCCAAACCTATGTTCCACCGTAGGGTTGTTTGATAAGGATATTATTGGCCAGAGAGCCCGATTGTGATTATTACAATTTTAAGGTCGTACTCCCTAGCAAAGAGTATGACGCTCCTACCAACGGGGGTTTCAAATATTGGAATTCCATGTAGCTACATGGGATTGTCGGTTATAGGAAACCCCCTTGTCCATAAGAGTCATGTTTATTAAAATATTGAGTCACTCCGAGTTTTGATGTGGTAATTCAAGTTGCCTATGATGATCTATAATGATTTATAAGGTTTTTCTCCTACATTTCCTATCTAAGATGTTATGAGTTGCATGATTCAATGTTACCCAATCCAGGTGAGTCATTATGGTCCGTATGTACGTTTTTACAAAATTTATGATATTATTTATATTTTGCATGTGCCCCCACATATTCAGTACGTATCATGTGCTGACCCACATATTTCTCTATGGGCTGCATTCTTACCATGATGTAGGTTAAGGTACTCAGCCGCAGCTGCAACAGTGATATTCGAGTGTCGTATCTACGTTCCTTCAGTGGTGAGTCCTCATGGTTCGAGGACCAAGTTGCTAGTTTTGGTGCTGTTGTTTTGTGATCCCTTTGGTCTGTTGAGTCAGTTGGGGGTTTGTCCCAAAGGCTCGTTGATTTTTCTCTATAGAGACTATGTCAGACTAGTGTATTGTTAGGTTGGTTTGTGTATAGACTTTCCATATATGTACAGTCTAGCAATATTCTGTCGCATGTGCGATGTGATATGATATGTACTTATTTATATTTCCTTAGCGTTGCATGTATGTTGTTGTGTTGGAACCCAAGGGTAGTGTTTTTGCTTAAAGGGTTAGCTTGAGGCTACGTGTACCTTGGGCACCGTGTGGCATCTCGGGATGATATTTCGGGGCATTACAAGGCTGGGTCCTAATAACTTAATACTGATAACTGAGGTTTAGACCGATACTAAAGTACTTAATTTTGAGACTGATCACTAAGTACTGAATACTGAAACTGTAACTGAGATGGCAATGGAGTTTTGATAGTTTTGTAATAAGGACTGACATAAGTCAAGGATCTGAATGTAAAATCACACTCTGTACTTTCCCAACTTCTAAATACTACCTCTTGCTAGCCATTTACTAGCACACTAATATAGCATTGAAGTCTATCTTCGTAAGTACACCCTCGTGTACAATAAGCATGAAATAATCTTATCTTAATATATAACATCTACTCTCTCCCATCAATGCAACTGCTCATCACTACACAGTTTTCACAAAGAGAGCTCACTGAAGAGTTGAATCAGGAGGACCTAAAGCACAAATATACGCTAAAATAACTTTGATACTTGACTGAAGCCTGTGAAATAGAATATAAACATCATGGATTCACCAAGAGGTCTAAACTAAGGATATTCATAACATAGTCTGAATTTAACTGATCAATAGGGGCATAGCAGGAGCCATAAAAGTTGAGTATACTATAGAGCATGATATATATACATGAGTCATGAGTTGCATGACCTGAGTTTGGAGTTTTCTTTATTTGTGGGACATGATTTGTATTACTGAGGGGAATAGAACTGAACTCTTTATGTTGGGAACTAGAATCGTACATAATTTTATGAAAAGCGTACAGATATAAATTGGGTTCATGGAACTGATATGTGAAGCATGCATAGGCATCATACTGATTGGAGTACGAAACTTTACACTGAGATAAGAATGGGTCTAGAATCGTTTTCCCCTTATTGCCTTTCTATACGTACTTGCACTACTATTGGAATCTGAGGGCCTGACTTAGCCATTTGGTCTAGCATCTCCCCCTTAGCTTTAAGCCATCATCATAAGTTTGTGAACACTTTACTAAACTCTGAACTGAACTGCAATCATTATTACATACTTATACTCTGTTCGACACATGGTTTCCTTACATAACACACCATCTACTTCTATTTCTTCATAGACTACTAATATCATATCTCCTAACTCACATCCCCATCTTTATACTTAGTATCACATCAATAAACTTAAGTTCTTGCTAACACTGTTCAAGCCTACTGATTTACTTTGGTAAACTATCCCCATGAATACATAGTCTGTTTAATACGGATAATATTATCCCAACTCTACTATTGCTAAACTCATGGGTTCAACATCTAACTCTAGGTCATATGTTATCATAGGATTCTGCGAAAGGGTCTAATGGCATATCAAGATTTGGGTTCATGAGGGAGTTCTCATGATCATGAATAAAATCTATACAACTTTGGAACATAATGGAACTAATGTGATACTTTTAAGAGTGTGGTCAATCCCACAACTCTCCATGGGGACTGTCTGAAAAAACCCTATCTCTAGGACTTGGAGCTTCACTATTTCTATTACCTTGAAAGTAAGGTGGAGTTAACATGAGTGAAGCATGATGAGAATCTTCATGAGTTTCCTAAAGAACCTTTCTATAGCATGATATGAGACATGAAAGAAAGGAAACTATTCCTAAAACATCTCATAGCCTCCTACACATAAGTATGGTGCGCAACACACCCATGCGCAAGACTCTACTAGATGCGGCTTGAAGACTTCCAAGGACACTACTGAACCTTAGGCTCTGATACCAAGTTTGTAACGCACCGAATGTGGTACCCGGAATGCTACACGATGCCCATGACCCCGAAGGACCACAAGCTAACCCATGACTAATATATGTACCTATACATTGCATAATATATGTATATAATTGTGGAAATAAAGGCTGATAGACCATAAGGTTCAATGCTATAACATAACTAATAAAAACATAACATCTGAATGGAACATGAAATACCCAAAACAACTGAAATAAACTGTCTAAACATAATAGTCTGAAAAGTCTCTAACTGTCCAAATAAGGAGTTATAGGACATATCCCCAACTAACTGTGGCTACTAAAATAAACTAAGTACAAAAATGATAAAATAATAATCATGTCCTCAAAGGATGAGGACTCACTGCCATCTCTGACTGCTTATACGGGAATACTACTGGTGCTCTGGAGCTCGTGCCTCAGAACCTATGGCATAAAGTAAAACACCATAGCACAAATACATCAGTACAATAAAATGTACTGGTATGCATATGAGGTAGGCTAATGCAAAGGTTTCACATGCACGAACTATGCTAACTGACTGGATAATATGAATGTGAGAAATACATGCATGAATAAGATACTGTAATTGAATCTGTGATATTATAATTATTGAGTCTGAATACTGATAACATGGAAATTGTAATAACTAATGTAACTGATATAACTAATATTTTAAGTGACTGTGTCTAATAGTCTAGTTTCTGATAGAACAATCTGAGTCTCGTACTATCTGAGTTAATTGTATTTGACAGATCTGAAATCTGAAGAACTATCTGAGCTCTTTTACTAAAATTGTATGACTATATCTGACAGTCCTGATTCTGTAACTGAAACTGTGTGAAGTAATATCTAACTGGAATGCCCCAAAATATTCCATAATAACTAAGCTGGGATCCAATCTGTGCCATGATTGGAAGGGTATCAATACCACGCCACTGGTAAGGACAAGCTGTGAGTGACCCTCATATAATAGGTAACGCTAACGAGAATGGTGGGAACCCTTATATAACAAGTTAAGCCATCTCATCTACCCGTATATAACAGGCTATGATGTCTCAACCTACACTGACTACATAGTTCTGGAATGCAATGATTGCTTCTAAGAATCACACCATCATATAACAGGTGCATTTCCATCCTTGAGTTCGCTCGGTGTTAATTCCTACTCCTATCAAACATTCATAATGCACAACAATATCATAGAATTCATTGATAATAAAGGTAAAGCATGCATTTATCATTTGGATCACAATTTAGCTATAAGGTGTAATTTATATCCCTTTTAGGAATTTTATCAAATACCTTACATGCACAACTTAAGGCATAGGTAAAATCATCAAATTTCACAAATCATAAACCACTAAATTCATGGATTTCAATTTATATGATAACATAGTTTCATAATTTCACATAAAGATCCCAACTTGGGAATCAAAACAACAACCATCACATAAACTTAAACAACCCACAACATAATAACATGATTCATAATTTAAATAGGGTTCTTGAGCTTTATGGGTGAAAGTAATCCATAAATCAACACAACGCATACCTTAGTTCGTGATCCTATGAAGATTGACAGAGAAACTTCTTGAATTTGAATCCCCAAATTGGAAACCTAGCTTTTTCTTGAGAGGTTTTTTGAGAAAAAGAAGTATATGTTGCTTCAATATAGGCTAAATCCCGTGTTTAGGGGTGTAATACCCCGTTCTTTTTCCTAGATAATTTCATAACAAGAATTTCTAATATTATCTTCTAAATTGAATGATTCCATGAGGAATTTTTAAGATTTTCACTTTTTGTCATGTGGTAAATTCAATAAGGTTTCCATCGATATAAGATTCGCCCAAATCTGACAACCGGTCAGAAGTTACGACTATTTCAAGTTCTCATCATAAAATAACGGCATATTAGTCAGTGGAACATCGTGCCACAAGACGAAATATAATTTGGCGAATTCCTCTAGGGGTCCGCGATTATGGAGCATCGCGCGAGGGCCCAAATTCAGAATTGTCCTTTTTTAGTGTCTCAGCGCAATTTCCCCCGCATCGCGCCAAAGTTACAGTTCATAAAGAAAGTGGCAACGCGATGGCCCTGCTTCGCGCCATTACTCAATTTACCAATTGTCAAAATCCAGTGACACGGCGCGATAGTACCGCATCACGCTAAATGTCCAGTTTGGAAAAATTTTAACAATTTTAAAGACGCATCTAAAGGTTAAAAGGGTCAATTTCCTACCCTTATTTAAACCCAATAACACGTGATTTAGCTATTCTTTACCTAAAATATACTAGTTTCTCTCAATAACAAGCTAGGATTTCTATTGGGGATTCAAATTCAAGAAGGTTTCACCGTCAATCCTCATGAAATCACGAACTAAGGTATGCATAGTGTTCATTCATGGACTCCTTTCATCCATGAAGCCCAATAATCCCTTTTTCCAAATTCAAGTTTATGGATTTTCTTATGAAATTCATGATTGAACTGCTATTGTTCATATGGATAATGACAAATTGAATTCTACTCCATGTTGGGTGATAAATTCTATGTGGGTTAAAGTATTATAGATACAGACTCATGCAAACCTATGACTAAACCCTTGAATAATAAAATTAGAATTGAACCATGATGTTTAATTATTGTACAATGATGTTTACATGTACCATGCCTACAATATGTTTGATTAAATGCCTAGATGAAGGAAAAGTTCCTAACTAGCATGATAACATGAAATCCCCATGTATGTACAAGTTATGCCTATCACATGTTTTGATGAAATGCTTCTATAAATATATAATGGATTATGATGTTAATTATATATTCAACTAAGTTATGCTTGGTCAGGATTTATAGCTTTACTGAGAGTATCGTGACAAGTGATTCATCTAATTATATGCCTAAAGCCATGTCATGTTTTCACAATACTCCCAGTCAAGCGATGAATCCTTAGACTTCAGATAGTCTTATGACTCAGAAAATATCCATGATCTCATGAACTCAATTAGTTATCAGTTATCAGTAGTATTTTGTCAGTCAACGGAATCAGTAACTCAGCTTCAGTTTAGTAAATCATGATTCTGAGTCTATTCAGATGGGAGTAGAAATTAGCACTGAGTGAACCCAAGGATGGGAACACACACTATCAGATAAAGGTATGATTCTTAGAAGTCATCCTTACATTCCAGAACTATGTAGCCAGCTTTAGATTGAGACATCAATACTGTCCAATGAGCATTATGAGGTGGATAAGAATTGTCAGATAAGGGCCTTATATTTCTCTTTTGAGGACACTACCAGATGAGGGTCGCCCATAGCTTGTCCTTACCAGTGGCGCGGTATTGACACCCATCCCATTGGAGTTATAGATTGGACCCCAACTCAGCCATAATGTTATATTAGAGGCATATCGGTTAGATAACTACTTCCCACAGTTTGATGTTACAGATTTCAGGACTGTCAGATATAGTTAACTCAGATACAGCACGAAACTCAGATAGTTCTATCAGATTCAGGACTATTAGATACAGTCACTCATGTTATAGCTATATTCAGATTCAGTAATCATGTTATTATAGTATTAGTGTCAGTTTTTATGTCTCATGTATGTATTCTCATACTCATGATAGTTAGTCAGTTATTATTATTGTTCATGCATATGAACCCCATGCATTCATCCTATCTCACATGCATACCAGTAAATTCAAAGTACGGACACATTTTCTCTATGGTGTCTTATACCATAGGTTCAGAGAAACGAGCTCCAAAGCAATTGTAGATTCCAGATATCCATAGACAAAGTTATAAGTGAGTCCTCATCTTTCAAAGATATTATTATTTCCCTATTATATCATTAATCAATTTATTAGTGGGATTTAGTAGGGGACATATCCCATCAACTCGTTACTCAGATAGTTTATTCAGTTAGAGGATTTCTAGACTAACATGTTTCAGACTTCAATATGTTCAGTTTTTTTTAGGAATTCTATTACCCCACACAGATGTTATATCATTCAGATTATGTTCAGTATTGAGCCTTATGGCCATTCAGTGCATGTTTCCACATTAATATGTCATATTTGCAGTGTAAAGGTACAAATATCAGTCATGGGTTAGCTTGTGGTCCTTCAGTGTCATGTGCACCATGCAGTATTCTAAGCACCAGGCTCGGGGCATTACAAACTTAGTATCAGAGCCTAAGGTTCAATAGAGTCCTAGGAAGTCTGAAAGCCGCATCTAGTAGAGTCTTGTACATGGATATGTTGCGCGTCACATTTATGTGCAAGAGGCTATAATATGTTTTAGGAACAGTTTCCCTTCTTTCGATATTTATGTCATATCAGTGAGGATAATCTCAAGTCAATCTCTTAGTCTAATATGTTTCTCCCTTTCTTCTACAGAACTTGCCTCCTAAAAAAAGAAATGGAAATCAGTTAGCCCCTCAGCCTGAAAATCCTTTGGGCAATCATATTTCTCATGCGGAGTTTAGGGTCGCATTCACTACTATTGCTCAGTCAGTTTTCGCTTAAAATAAATGGCCATTAGTCATTCCGGCCAACCTAGTGGCCAATTCAGCCGCAGCTAGGATTCAAAACTTCACCCGAGTGTATCTTCTATCCTTTCTTGGGTCTAAGGTAGATGAGGGCCCTCATGAATTCATTGATCAGGTTTAGAAGGTGACAGACATCATAGGGGTAACTACTGTTGAGAGTGTTGAGATAGCTGCATATCAGTTGCAGGATATGGCTCATACTTGGTTCAAATAGTGGAAGTCAGAAAGGTTAGATGATGCAGGTCCTATGTAGTAGGAGGAGTTTGTCACTACATTCTTAGGCAGATTCTTTCCCCAAGAGCTTAGAGAGGCTAAGGTGCTAGAATTTATCAACCTCAGGAAATGCAATATGACGGTGAAAGAGTATTCTCTTAAGTTTACTCAATTATCCAGATATGCCCCTCATGTGGTTGTAGACAGCAGAGCCAAGATGAGTAAGTTCGCTTCAGGGGTAAATGATAGCGTGGTAAATAAGTATAGATCTACCATGCTGAACAGTGACATGACTTTAGTTAGTCTTATAACTCATGCTCAGCAGATAGAGGAGCAGAATATTAAGTAGAGGGAGAAGAAGAATAAGAGAGCGAAGATAGGTAGTTTCAACTTCGCTCAACCTAAATCAGAAGGAGGAAAACATTCCCAGTTTATCCTAAGCCATCAGTTCTGACCCCTTCTTCAGCCAGTGTTCCAGTTCCTAAGTTCAGGGAGGGTAATAGAGATAGAGTGCTAGGCTTTAGGTCTCAGGGTAGTTTTAGCAATGCCCGAACTAATCCCCTTTGTCAGATTTATGGTAAGAACCACAAAGGTGATTGCAAAGCTGGTAGCAATGTCTATTTCGATTATGGCAAGCCAAGCCATAGAGTCAGAGACTACCCTCGTCAGGTTATCAGAGTCATCTTCACTCCTCGGCTCAGTCTGGTTGCTCGAATCAGCAGGGTGCCACCACCAGTGCTACTAGTGGGCAATGCCAAAATTTTATCTATGCTCTTCAGTCCCAATAGGCTAAGGAAAATTCTCTCGATAAGTTACTAGTATGTTATAGATCTTTCATATGCATGTTTACACTTTGGTAGATCCAAGAGCTTCTTTGTCTTTTGTTACTCCCTATGTAGCAGGCGATTTCGGAATCACTCGCGAATTCTTAGTAGACCCTTTTTAGTCTGTACCCAAGTGGATAAAACCATCATAGCCCAATAGGTATACATGAACTGCCCGGTTATGATATTGCAGAAAGTCACTTCAGCAGACTTAGTTGAATTAGAGATAATTGATTTTGATGTCATTCTTAGCATGGATTGGCTTCATTTCTGATATGCCACAGTCGTCTGTAGAAATAGAATAGTCCAGTTTTAGTTTCTGAATGAACCCGTCCTTGAGTGGAAGGGTAGTACTTCAACATTCAGAGGTCAGCTTGTTTCCTACCTTGGAGCATGGAAAATAATATCTAAAAGATGTGTCTATCATCTTATTTGAGTTAAGGACACTAGTTCCGAAACTCCCAGCCTTGAATTAGTTCCATTTGTAGGTGAATATTCAGATGTCTTTCTCGAAGATCTTCCAGGAATTTCTCCTGAAAGGGAAATAAACTTCGGGTTTGATCTTCTTCCAGATACTCAGCCTATATCTATTCTGCCATACAGAATGGTACCAGCAGAACTTAGAAAACTGAAAGAACAATTAAAGGATCTCTTAGATAAGGGATTCATCAGGCCTAGCATTTCCCTGTGAGGTGCTCCAGTAATATTTATGTACAAGAATGACGATTCTCTTAGGATGTGTGTAGACTATCGTAAACTCAACAAGGTCATGGTCAAGAACAAGTATCCTTTTTCTAGAATCGATGACTTATTTGATCAACTTCAGGGTGCCAATTATTTCTCTAAGATAGACCTCAGATCTGTCTATTATCAGATTAGGGTTAGAGAATGTGACATTCCAAAAACATCTTTCCATACTTGGTATGGTCATTTTGAATTCTTAGTTATGTCCTTTGGTCTTACCAATGCCCCAGCAACTTTTATGGACTTAATGAACCGTGTGTTCAAGTAGTACTTAGACATGTTCATCATAGTCTTCATAGATAATATTATGGTCTATTCCCGCAGTGAGTGTGATCATGCAGACAATCTCAGAACAGTACTTCAGACTCTCAGAGATCACCAGCTATTCGCCAAATTCAGTAAATGCAAATTTTGGCTAAGGTCAGTCGCATTCCTTAGTCATATCATTTCTGGTAATGGCATTAGAGTGGATCCTCAAAGGACCAAAGCAGTAAGAAACTGGCCTTGCCCTTTCTCTCCATCAGATATAAAGAGTTTCTTCGGTTTGGCTGGCTATTACAGATGATTTGTTGAGGGATTTTCTTCTATTGCATCCCCTATGTCCAGATTGACTCAAAAAAAAGTCAAGTTTCAGTGGTCAGATCCTTTCAAGAACAGTTTTCAAGAGTTGAAGGCTCGACTTACCTTAGCTCTAGTATTAGCTCTTCCAGATAGTTCATATGGTTTCGTAGTGTATTGTGATGCATCCAGAGTAGGTTTGAGTTGTGTCCTCAGACAGCATGGTAAGTTCATAGCCTACGCCTCTACGCAGGTTAAGCCCCATGAAAGGAATTATCATACTCATAATCTTAAGTTAGCAGTCGTAGTATTTTCCTTGAAGATTTAGAGGCATTATCTATATGGTGTGCACGTAGATTTGTTCATAGATCATAAAAGTCTTCAGTATGTTTTTTTCTCAGAAAAATCTCAATCTTCGTCAGAGAAAGTGGTTAGAGCTCTTGAAAGATTATTACATGAGTGTCCTTTATCATCCGAGCAAGGACAATATAGTGGCCGACGCTCTCAGTAAACTATCCACGGGTAGTGTTTCTCATGTTGAGGATAGTAAGAAGAAGTTAGCTCAGGAAGTCCATCAACTTACTAGACTAGGTGTTCGCTTAATCGATACAAAAGAGGGTGATATATAGGTTCAGAGTAGTGTAGAATCATCTCTAGTTTCTGAGGTGAAAGAAAACCAGGATAAAGATCCCAGCCTTGTCAAGTTGAAATAGTCAGTTCAAGATCAGAAAGTAGAGGTTTTCTCACAAGGGGAAGAGGTCTCCTTCGTTGTCAGGGTCGTCTCTGTGTTCCAGGTGCATATGAATTAAGGAAGCAAATTCTTGCAGAAGTGCATAGTGCGCGCTACTCTATTCATCCAGAGTCCACAAAGATGTACCGTAACTTGTGAGAAATCTATTGGTGGAGTGGGATGAAGAGAGATGTTGCAGAGTTTATGGCTAAGTGATCTACATGTCAGTAGGTTAAGATAGAGCATCAAAATCCTAGTGGGTCCATCCAGGAGTTCAGTATTCCTACTTGGAAGTGGGAAATTGAGAACATGGACTTCGTGATGGGTTTAGCTCGAACTCATCATCAACATCATTCAGTCTGGGTCATTGTTGACAGAAGGACCAAATTAGCTTATTTCCTTCCAGTTCATAACTCTTATTCAGGCGAGGATTATGCCAAACTCTACATCAAGGAGTTGGTCAGATTTCACAATGTTCCATTGTCCATTATCTCAAACAGAGGTAGCCAGTTCACCTCTTATTTTCTGGAAAGCACTCCAAAAGTGTCTTGGTACCTAAGTTCATCTTAGTACAACCTTTCATCCTCAGACTGATGGTCAAGTAGAAAGAACCATTCAGATGTTAGATGATATGCTAAGGGTGTGTGCAATTGATTTCAAGGAAAGTTGGGATGACCACTTACCTTTGATTAAGTTTGGATACAACAACAACTATCATTCCAGTATTTAGATGGCTTTATTCGAAGCTCTCTACGGTAGGAGATATAAATCTCCAATTGATTGGTTCGAAGTTGGTGAGGCCTCAGTGATAGGTCCTGACTTGGTATTCTATGCCTTAGAAAAAGTCTAGTTAATTCGAGAAAGACTCTAGGCTACTCAGAGCCAATAGAAGTCTTATGCAGATGTTCGTAGAACAGATCTCGAGTTTGAGATTGGTGATCATATCTATCTAAAGATATCTCCCATGAAGGGAGTGAAGAGATTCAGCAAGAAGGGAAAGTTCAGTCCCCGATATGTTGGTCCCTTCAAGATTCTCATACTCTTTGGCAAGGTAGCATATGAGCTTGAATTTCCTTTAGATCTAGCCTCAGTTCATCTAGTCTTTTATGCATCTTTGCTCAAGAAGTGCATAGGTGACCCATTAGTTATAGTCCCTATTCAGAGCATTGATGTTCAGAACACTCTCTCTTATGAAGAGATTCCAGTCAAAATCTTAGACTATCAGACTCGTAGATTAAGGAACAAAGAAGTCCCTCTAGTTATGGTTCTTTGGTGAAATCAGTCCATCGAGAGAGCTACTTGGGAAGCAGAGGCAGACATATGTACCAAGTTTCCTCACCTCTTCTTCGTCAACTCAGATCAAGCTCAAGGTAACAGCTCTCCTTAAGCTTACTCAGTTTCATGTTCAATGTTCGTTACAAACTTGGCATTCAGTTTCGTGCTCATGTTCCCATTATAAACTTTGTATTAAGTACCATTGCATATTCAGTCATGCACTCATGTATCAGTTCAGTTATATAATTATACATCAGACATGCATTCTCATTGTGAGAAAGTTCTTTAGAACACAATGTAATGACCTGATTTTCTAGAACCGAAACGTCACATGGTGCTCATGATCCTGAAGGACCACAAGCCAACCCTCTACTGATATCTTTACCTGAACACTACATAATATAGATAATAACTGTGAAAACTGGCCATAAGGTTCCAAACATCTAAAAATACTCAAAATTGAAAATTGAATTCTGATACATCTGTCCAAAAAGCCTCTAAACTGTCTGAACTGTAGAGTTGATGGGATATGTCCCCAACTAACTCCGTCTACTAAAAATAATCTAATTCTGATACGATAATAATAAAAGTAAGGATCATCCTCGACTGAAGAGGACCCACTGTTGTCTACTATTGCTGATTAGGACTGAGCTACTAAGGGTACTCTAGATCTCATCCCTCTGAACCTATGGTGTTAAATAAAACACCATAGTGCAAATACATCAGTACGGGAATGTACTGAGTATGAAGATGAGGTAAGGCTAAATGCATGGGCTCATGCATGAACAATTACTTAACTAAATAATTATGAGAGTACTTAATAAGAACACATGCGTGAATGCACAAACCATTACTAAAATCATCATGACTTAAAATACTGAAACTCGAATACTAATTTACTTCCATCTGAACTCACTGCTAATGCCTGAGACACTGAACACTGAATTATCTGATACTGATAACTGAGTACTGGGGTTGAGATCAGTCTTATCTATCAAGTGATCTAAAAAACTGATGATACTAGAATTGATTAACTGAATTTACTCATATCAATGACTAAATTCTAAGCTTTCTACTCTCGACTAACTGCATCGGAGATCAAACCTCGTTAACGAATAATTCCAGAATCTATTATTAATGATAACAAGTGATCATGTCTAAATCTGACAACAAGAATACTCAATTGAATTTGAGACTGTGATCAAGCCTATCTGATGGGTGATCTCTAGATCTGATAGCAAGAATACTCAGCTGAATCTGAGATTGAGATCAAGCCTATCTGATGGGTGATATCTAGATCTGATAATAATAATACTCAACTGAATCTGATACTGAGATCAAGCCTATCTGACGGGTGATTTCTAGATCTGATAACAAAATACTCAACTAAATCTGAGACTGAGATAAAGCCTATCTGACGGGTGATCTTTAGATCTGATACTGAATAACTTTATATGGGACCAAGACTATCTGACGGGTGGTCCATGAATCAATGAAACTGTCTGAGTTCCTCACTAAGATAGATGACTATAACTGACAGTCCTGATTTCTGAAGATTGATACTATAACTGCCTGTGGGAAGTAGTCACTTAATGGACATGCCCCGAATCTTAATTGGTGGGGTCCAACCTGTAACCCCAGCTAGAATGGTGTCAATACCATGCCACGGGTAAAGACCTCTCTGGTCAAGCCTAACTGATGGGTGACTCTCACAGGAAGTCAAGACTAAGGCATATAATAGTCTAGCTTATCTGACGGGTGACCAGCCTTTCCTAACGAGCGAATCCTATATCCTGCGTTGGCTACACAGTTCTGGAGTTCAGAGATTTCTCCTAGAGACTCTACCTCTTTGACTGGAAGCCGCCATCCCTTCCCTCACTCGGTGCTAGCTCCTACTACCAACTGAAAGACTCTGAACTAATTTTTAACTGAACACAAAATAAGCTGAATCTGATACCGATCATGTTTCTTAAATGATCTGACTAAGTTAAGCTGAATTCATTTGCTTCTATATCTGACGGAATACTACTGAATCTCGTTAGATAACTGAATGACACTGAGCTTTGAATAGGGTACTCGATTACTACAGAGGTCAGAACTGAACACTAAATACTACTAGATCTGAACTGGGTACAGAACTGAGGCTAGATTACTAGCAATACTGAGATTACAGCGATTATAGAGATTGCTGAGATTTCTTAAATTTTGCATCTGTCTAAGAATACAGAGTTCTATAACTCGCTGAGTTCTAAGAATCACAAGACCATGGACAATCATTCACCGTCACAATCACTAAGGCATCACTTCAAGAATTTTGGAATCCTAAACATATAATAACATAGGGGGATATGCTATTTCATCATACTCCATTCAACAAGGTCTTGCATCAAACACATGGCATATTTTAAAGTCTTAGCATGTATTGAAGAGCACATAATTAGGGAATTTCATGCTATAATGCCATAATTCATTCACTAAGGCTTTTCAACAAACACTTGGCATGCATGGGCTTGCACACAATTGGAGATTTCTAATCAACATGCTAGAATGGCTCTAATTCCTTCACATAAGCATTTTATCAAACATATAGGGAGCATTCTTTGCTTATTCAACAATTTCTACACCTAATTGACATGAACAGAACACTTAACAAGAAACCTGAAGAGGGTTTATCATAAACATCACATGAATTTCACATACTAGGGTCAAGCTTGAAAACCTTGTAAAGAAACATGAATCACAACTCACTAATAGCGTGAACATCAATTTCAACTCACATGAATCATGAAAACTCATAAACATCAAAGCTTTTAAATTTTAATAAAGGGTTCTTGAGCTTCTTGGATAAAAGGGATCCAAGAATCAACATCTTCATACCTTAGAGAAACTCTTTCTTGAAAGCTTTTGGAGAGATTCTTGATTTCTTGATTTGTCTTGATTTTTTTCTTGAAGAAGAAGGAAGGGTTTTGATTTTGTAGAAATCCTAATTTTTTTATGTTGAAGATGATAAATGAAGTTGTGACCCTTGATCGAATATAAATAGAGGCTGAAAACAGAGGAAAAAGGACCAAAAAGCCTTTATAAAATTGAGTTAAAAATGTTGAACGGGGGCTGTAATGGTCAAAGTGATGGTTCATCGCGCAGTCTGACGGTCCGTCGGATCGTCCGTTGCACAGTGGTTGGAAAATGAACACACTGCTTTGATGCGACGGTCTCAGTGATGGTCCATCACAAACCCGACGGTCCGTCAGATTGTCCGTCGTACTTTGGCCAGGATGAGGCCACACTACCTCAGCGCGATTGTCCCAACGATGGTCCATCGCAGCCTCGACAGTCCATATTCTTGGCCATCGCACTTGGACCAGAAAAGGGAGTCACTGCCTAGGTTGCAACGGGCTAGGCGACAATCCGTCATAAGCTTGACGGTCCATCAACCTGGCTGTCGCTCCTAGGCGATTCCGACTGTTTTTAGTAAAACAGCCATAACTTCCTCGTCTGATGTTGGATTTTGACAAAAGTGGTATCTATGGAAAGCTTATTCAATACTCTACATGACAAAAGGTCGATATTAGGGAAATTATACATGGTTAAAATTATTTCTCACTTAGGAAGACACTTCTCAACCTTTTTGGACCGGATTTATGCTTTACTTGACACGCTCTAAGGCTTAAATTTTAAGAGAAATTTGCGAGGTCTTACACACTTAGTCATACATTCATGAATTAGTTACACATGCATCAGATATGCATATTTAGTAATATATGTTTAGTTTCTCAGTCATGTCAGTCATGAGATCATGTTCCAGTTATTCATGTTCAGTATGAATGTTAGTTGTCTTTTCTCCCCTCTTAGTCAGTCTCATTCGAGGATGAATATTCTCAAGGGGGAGATATTGTAATACCCCATACTTTTTCCTAGCTAATTTCATCTCAAGAATGTCTAGTATTAGCTTTTAAATTGAATGATGATTATTCCAAGAGGAATTTTCAAGATTTTTACTTTTTGTCATGTCGGAAATTCAATAAGCTTTCCATAGATATAAGATTTGCCCAAATCTGATAATCAGGTCAGAAGTTAAGACTATTTTAAGTTCCCATCGTAAAAAAATGCCATATTAGCCAGTGGCGTGCCGCGCCACAAGAGTAAATGGAATTTAGAAAATTCTAGTAGGGGTCTGCGATTATGGCGCGTTACCCCAGGGCCTAAATTCAGAATTGTCCATTTTCCAGTGTCTCGGTGCAATTTCCCCCACGTTGCGCCAAAGTTTGAGGTCACAAAGGAAGTGGAAACGTGATGGACCCACGTCGTGTAATCCCTTAATTTCCAATTGTTAAAATCCAGTGACACGGCATGATAGCGCGCATCGCACTAAAAGTCCAGTTCGGGAAAACTTTTACAATTTTAAAAGACACATTTAAGGGTTAAAAAGGTAAATTTTCTACCCCTAATTAAACCCAATAACACGTGATTTAGCTATTCTTTACCCAAAATATACTATTTTCTCTCAAGTTTCTCTCAAGAACAAGCTAGGGTTTCTATTAGGGATTCAAATTCAAGAAGGTTTCACAGTCAATCCTCACAAAATCACAAACTAAGGTATGCATGGTGTTCATTCATGGACTCCTTTCATCCATGAAGCCCAATAATCCCTTTTTCTAAATTCAATTTTATGGGTTTTCTTATGAATTTCATGATTGGGCGGCTCTTGTTCAAGTGGATAATAAGAAATTAAATTCTACTCTATGTTTGGTGACAAATTCTATGTGGGTTAAAGTATTATAAATATAGACTCATGCAAACCTATGACTAAATCCTTGAATGATGAAATTAGAATTTAACCATGATGTTTAATTAGTGTGAAATGATATTTACATGAACCATGGCTATAATATATTTGATTAAATGCCTAGATGAAGTAAAAGTGCCTAACTAGCATGATACCATGAAATCCACATGTATGTACAAGTTATGCCTATCACATGTTTTGATGAAATGCTTCTATAAATGTATTATAGATTATGATGTTAATTATATATTCAACTAAGTTATGCTTGGTCAGGATTCATAGATTGACTGAGAGTATCATGATTTGTGATTCATCTAATTGTGTGCCTAGAGTCATGTCATGTTTTCACAATACTCTCAGTCAAGCTATGAATCCTTAGACTTCAGACAGTCTTATGACTAAGAAAATATCCATGATCTCATGAACTCAGTTAGTTGTCAGATATCAATAGTATTCCATCAGTCAACAAAATTCAGTAACTCAGCTCATGTTCAGTTTAGTAAATCATGATTCAGAGTCTATTTAGATGGGAGTAAAAATTAGCAACGAGTAAACCCAAGGATGGGAACACACACTATCAGATGAGGATGTGATTCTTAGAAGTCAGCCTTGCATTCCAAAACTATGTAGCCAACATAGGTTAAGACATCAACACTGTCCAATGAGGGTTGATGGGGTAGAAAAGCACTGTCAGATAAGGGCCCCACCATTCTCTTTTGGGGACACTATCAGATAAGGGTCGCCCATTGTTTGTCCTTAGCAGTGGCGTAGTACTGACACCCTTCTAATTAAGGTTACAAATTGGACCCCAACTCAGCCATAATGGCATATTAAGGGCATATCGGTTAGATAACTACTTCCCATAGCTTTTTATTACAGATTTCAGGACTGTCAGATACAGTCAACTCAGATACAGTACGGACCTCATATAGTTCCATCAAATTTAGGACTACCAAATACAGTCACTCATGTTATCAGTTATATTTAGATTTAGTAATCATGTTATCGCAGTATTAGTGTCAGTTTTTTTGTCTTATGCGTGTATTCTCACTCTCATGATAGTTAGTCAGTTATTATTATTGTTCATGCATATGAACTCCATGCATTTAGCCTACCTCACATGCATACCAATACATTCAAAGTACTGATGCATTTGTGCTATGGTGTCTTATACCATAGGTTCAGAGACCCAAGCTCCAAAGCAACAGTAGATTCCAGATATCCATAGACAGAGTTAGAAGTGAGTCCTTATCTTTCGAGGACATAATTATTTCCCTATTATCTCATTAATCCATTTATTAGTGGGATTTAGTTGGGGACATGTCCTATCAACTCCTTACTCAGACAGTTCATTCAGTTAGAGGCTTTCTAGACTATCATATTTCAGACTTCAGTATGTTCAGTTTTGTTTTAAAAATTCTATTACCCCACACAGATGTTATATCATTCAGATCATGTTCAGTATTGAACCTTATGGACTTTCAGTGCATGTTTCCATAATATTATGTCATATTGTATAGTGTACTGGTATAGATACTAGTCATGGGTTAGCTTATTATCCTTTGGGATCATGAGCACCGTGTAGCGTTCTGAGCACCAGCTTGGGGCATTACAGGGGGCTAAAATATGGGTGGAAAAGGACCATTTTGCCCCTAAAACAACCCAAAAATAGAATGTTTACGTCACTTGGGACATAATATATAGGTGCACATCTTATCGCATAATTTAGGTTGTGCGACACACACCTTATCGCATACATTAGGTTGTATGTCACATGCCTTATGGCATAAGTTAGGTTGTGCATCACACACCTTATCTTAGGCGACGTACTCCACTTTGCAAAGCTATAACTTCTTGCTTAGGTGTTGGATTTTTGTAAAATTGGTATTGTTGGAAACATAATTCGATTCTGTACAATTTAGTGGGTCTAAACCTGTCAAAATACCATATATACATCAAGTTATACTCGTTCAAAGATGACCCTTGTGAAATCAAACACTAAAACTTGATGGATTCGAATGCTCTTAGCTTGCCTTACTCTAAGTGACTCTTATGAACACGCTTAACACATCATAAGCTCTATTCTCACTAGGATATTCATTGTAATTCATGTACTCAAATATGAGTCATAGGATAGGAGGTTTCATACGTAGGAGCAATGGTTATTTTCTAGCTTAGAAATATACAGGGTATTACAATTTAGCGGGCAATTTGCCATAGATATCCCCAAAATCTTGTGAGCATCTCTTAAGTATAAGAAGAAGTACACTGAGAAAAGAAAATTTAAAATAATTAAGAAGGGAAAAAAAAGAATGTAGGATTACAAATCCAATAAGGCTTATAGAAAAGCCAAGAAGACCAACGTTTGTTACCGATGTGGTAGATTTGGCCACTTTGTAAAACATTGCAAAGTCAAAAGCAAGATCAAGAGTCTCACTATCGATAAGGATATTAAAAACTCCTTGTGAAAGATTTTTCTCAATTTCTCTCCGAAAAACTCTAGTCCAAACCATAGTGATAATGAGAAAAATGATTCAACCGATGAGGAACTGCGAGTTATCTGATAAGAAGACTATATGCCTTTTGATGATGAGTGTATACCTTTTCAAGAGGGAGAACCTTTTACTAACAAGGAAGAGGATATTTTATACAACATCATATCTTAATTTCAAGATATAGAAATTAATGTCTTGAAAGATGACAAATTAGCAGCTCTACTAGAGATGCTAAAAGAATTGGGTAAGCAGGATGATAAACTATCCACCAGTTCTTCCCCTATTAAGGAAGAAGTGCATATTATTCCCTCCCAAAAAGGTCCTTATATCATGACTGAAGTTAATATACTTCTAAGGGAAAGATAGAGGGTCGAAGATATTTTAGGAACGACCCAGAACCTAAAGGACGAGATAGATAATATCAAAAAGTAAATATCTTTCCTTAAGAGTCATAATTTGGCATTAGATAAAAGGGTTTCTACTTTAGAAAACCCAAAATTGTTACCCGTTGAGGATAGACAAACTCTCTCTAATGGAGATTTCCTTAAAACCATAGAAGAAGCTGCTCACCAACACTTCTATGCTAAGGTCATCCATCGTATTGATTATTATTATAAGAACAAGTTTACAACTCTTATTGACAGTGGGGCAGGCTGTAATTGCATTTAGAAAGGTATGATACCTTTAAGATATTTTGAAAAGACCACTAACACCATAAGAAATTCAAATAGTCAGAAAATAGGAGTTGAATATAGAATACCTAAAGCTTACATTTGTAAAAACAAAGTTTGTATGCCTAAAACTTTTATTTTAGTGAAAGATATTATCATGAACTTATCTTAGGGAAACCCTGGTTTATATATTTGTATCTGTTGATCTGATGGGATGAAAAAGAGATCATTTGAACTTTTAATAATAAACATAGTCAGTTTGAATGGTGTGATCCACACTATACCAGATATTTAAATCTGATAAAAGAAAAGATTCTTTCAAAAAATAGGCAAATGGAATTTTTGAAAAATGAAATTTGCAGTTTAACTATCAATGAAACTCTTCAAAAACCAAAGTTACTTGAAAAAATTGAGTTTCTAAAAAATCAGTTGTCCATCCAAATTTGTGGAGATCATCCAAGTGCATTTCGGCTTAGGAAACAAGATGTTGCTAGTTTTCCATAGAAAAATGATTTCCAAGAAGGGAATATACCAACTAAGGCTAGACCTTGTCAAATGAATTCTGACTATTTAGAATTATGTAAAAAAGAAATTGAATCTTTTTTGCATAAAGGCCTGATTTGACCCTCTAAGTGTCCATGGTCATGTACTACATTTTATGTGAGTAAGCATGCAGAACAAGAACGAGGAGTTTCGAGGTTGGTTATTAATTACAAACCTTTGAATAAAGTCCTTAAATGGATTAGATATCCAATTTTCAAAAAGAAGGATTTATTATATCGATTGTATGATGCTCTAGTATTTTTGAAATTTGATTTGAAATCAGGTTATTGGCAAATCCATATTTTGGAAGCTGATAAATATAAAACCGCTTTTAATGTCCCAGTGGGACAATTTGAATGGAATGTCATTCCCTTTGGTCTGAAGAATGCTCCTTTAGAGTTTTAGAATATCATGAATGATATATTTATGTCATACAGTAATTTTATTATTGTCTATATTGATGACATTTTGGTGTTCTCAAAAAATATAGAGACACATTTTAAACATCTAGATCTTTTCAGAAAAATTATTATACAAAATGACTTAGTCATTAAGAGGCCAATGATGTTTTTACTCTAGACTAATGTCAGGTTTTTAGGCCACAATATTGACAAAGGAAAAATTATTCCCATAAAAAGAAATATTGAATTTGCTTCTAAATTTCCTAATGAAATAACAGACAAAATCTAGTGACAAATTTTTGGGATTCTAAATTATATATCTCCTTTTGTAGAAGATCTGAAAGAAGATACATCAATCTTATATGATAGACTAAAGAAGAATCCTAAAGCATGGTCTGAGAGTCATACTACTGCAGTAAGAAATATTAAGGCTAAAGTTGAAAATCTAGCGTGCCTTACACTTGCAAATCATAATTGAAAAAAAATAATTGATATTGATGCATCTGGAATTGGTTATGGTGGAATTCTCAAGCAGTATTCCCCAGAAGAAAAGTTTGTTCATATTGTTCAATTTTATTTTGAAAAATGGAGTGCCAGCCAAAAAAATTATGCCACTGTAGCTAAGGAAATTCTTGCTATAGTTATATATGTTCTTAAATTTCAAGGCGATCTTTATAATCAAAATTTCTTGATTAGGACTGATTGCCAAGCTGCCAAATTTATCTTTAACAAAGATTTTAAACATGATATCTCTAAGAAAATGTTTACAAGATGGCAAGTGTTGCTAGCCCCATTTGATTTTGAAATCCAATATTTAAAGGGGTCAGATAATAGTCTACCCAATTTTTTAATTCATGAGTTTTTAAGCTAATGTTTTCTCTTCCTCATGAGGATCTTCTTCTTCGCTCAGAGGAAGAGGTAGAAAAAATTCACCAAGAGACAGAGTTAATGTCCTCGCCTAAATTGGGAATCAGAAGTTGATATCCTCGAGCATTGTAAGCTCAAGTTCTTCTGGTATGAATACAGATAAACAAACATATCAGAAATTTTTAGAATTCATGAAATTCAAGTCTAAGAAACAAGAGAATAATGAAGTCCCTTCATATACAAGTATTCTTAAAGATGACATTGGGAATACTGAGTTGTATGAACCAACAAGTCAGAGGAAATCATAATTCTCCTTGAAAACCATGATCTTCGATGGAAAGATAATCCTTGGCAGCTGATGCAAAGATATTTGGATAATACGTTTTATGCTATAGCATCTTACAAATATTGCAAATATTATCAATCCATATTATCTGTAATGGGTTCTGCCGAAATTCAATATTTATATGCTAATGAAGCAGTCAAAAAAGGTTACAGCTATTCTAAAATTATAATCAAACAAATTCTGACTCATGAAGAATGGGGCTTGAGTACCCAAAAAGAAAGAGAATATATATATCCCGAACAATAGAAAGTTGTTGTAAAATATAATTACTGGGATTATAGGAAAAGCTTTGATAAGGTTTTCTTATGTAAGATTCCTAAGAGATCTCATTCATGCTTTGTGAAAATATGTGCAAATGTGCACAAACAAAACATACCAAATTTGTTGGCTAAATGGTGGATCTTGCATGCTCCGTCACAAGAAATATTTTCCAAGCCATTTAAGAGTCTGTACAAGGAATGGATAGAAGTATCAACGACACTTCTAAAAATATAAAAAGATAATATATATTTTGAAGGAATATCTATGATGTATTTCATTAGTTAATTTTCAATTTCCTGGATCTTGAAGTGGTCCATAGAAGTAAAGCCAAATATGGATAATTTAACATGTTTAATGCGGGTTTATTATACTAAATTTTGAAGTAAATTAAAACCAGCAAACGAGTGATGGTAATATCCATGGTCACCAACTAATTGAATCAATAAAGATGACTGTTACAAAATATAGGCAGCAAAAAGAAATGGAGTCTCCTCATAAGCAGAAAGAGCTTAGCCCTTTCAAGAACATCACTAGAAAGCTTCAAATAAAAAAGGGCGCAATGACCAAAGCTAAAACTTTGACATCTTATATGGAGGAAGTCAAAAAAGATTTTTTGAAAAATTTTGATCAGCAATGCACTTCAAATATGTCAGTCTCATCTGCAGGAGATTGTTTGGCTAGAGAGTCACATATCATCCAGAGTGGTGAAGACATAGATTTGGATGAATATTTTAAAAAATTCCAATCAAAAATAAAAGAATCTTCCAACACTACAAAACAAAAGGGAAAATGACATGAGAACATAAAGGACATAGAGGGCCCCGCCACTGCTAAAATTATTGAAAGTTATGATGGCAGACAAAATAAAAACAACTTTATGAAAAAACAAGAGTCAGGGAATAGTATAGGACACTTAGCTTTCTAAAAAAACAAGGGGTTATTTATAAATAGTAAAGGCCAATTGTGAATAGTAAGGGTCATTTCTTATTTTTTCCTTTGTATAGAGCATCGCTTATATTAGGAGCTCATTTTCATTTGAATAGGCAGGTTTTCAGAACCCCTCTCTCCTTTGTACTCTCTTAGCCTCTCTTGTAAAATTATTCTGAGTATGGAATAAAAGATCTTTGCTTTTGAGCATATTCCATCCACATTAAGGTTAATTTTATTTTATTTTTATTTTAATTTAAATTTTTTTATCTCTAGCCTATGATGGGCTAAATTCCTAGTGTTGAACTATAACAGAATATGTTGCATGTATGAAATGACATCTTGTTATTAATGAGAATTGTAAACCTCAATTGTTGCAGAGGTTTGTATGTTAAGATGTTGCAGTTAGGAGTCCAATCTTGGCATTAATGTCGGATGTCCCTGTAAAGGCCGATTAGCCAAGCGGGCGTTTAGGGCCGTAATAAGGACTTGGTTTTAGATTTGACTCATGACTAAGGTTAACTAACATATAGTAAAGGTACCAAGTGCAATAATGAAGCAATTCGGTCCTTATTTGGTATCAGAGCCATGAAATACTAGTATATATAACTGTTATAAGTTCAACACATTATTCCTAATAAATATTATAAGGAAGAAAAATACAGTGAAAAAAGTATTGGCTCGATTAGGAGCCAAATGTACATCATAGTCATAACAATCATTAGCCAAAGAATCCAATATTACAATAATAATAATAATAATAATAATAATAATAATAATAATAATAATAATTATTATTATTATTATTATTATTATTATTATTATTATTATTATTATTATTATTATTATTATTATTATTTTTTCTTGACTATTTAATATTTCTTAGCCAAAGAAATTATATGTGGCCTCCACGTTTTGGTTTACAATTTAAGCCATCTTTTAGCTTTAAATTAAAGAATGGGGCAACTTAATTTAGAAGTTGAAAGTTGAGCATATCAACTTATTAATTTCCAGCAAAATTTCGCATAGGGCCGTTGCCATTTTTGTTTCTTTGATTATTAGCCATGGGATCTTTTAAGATTAGAGTAAAGCTAGTTTTTATTTGATAAAGTTTCTATTGATCAACTATTTGCAAAAAAAAATAAAAAAAATCAAGTAGAGTATATTTGAAATATGATTTTAAGAATACCAAGAATCCATAGAAGGGAGATTTTTATGAATTATCTTTGACTAATAATTTTAAAACTTTTTCTTAGTTATGTATGCTTCATGATTTTTGTATAAATGAGTGTGAAAATTTGGAAATATGGATTAACTAGTGGTAACCCTAAACCTTAAATTGTTGTCTTGACAGAATTATGTGTTGGAGGTGGGTTGTTGAGCTTGGTCAACATTAACGTTCTTGTGTACATTTGGTAACTCACGGGACTATCGTTAGCTAAGAATCATACAAGGTATGTAAGGTATTTTCCCCATCTTCATTAATAATCTCATACAAGTATTCAATATGTATATTTTAAGAATTCACGGAATGGTGATAGGAAATCGTGAAATTCAAATATTAATTATTGTGTAGTGATGGTTTTGGGTTGTGCCTTGTGTTGTGTTGAAGAGCCCAGGGAGTGCTGGGAGACCTTACTAAAAGGTCGTGTGATGTTGAGGTCGTTAGGTAGAGAAGAATGGAGGAATATTTTGATTAAAGGGGTCATGCAAGCTTGTCGCTTAGTGTATAACGCATGTGACTTGGGCATGCCTTGCGCATGTCATTGGGATAATTCTAATGGCTTAACTAATTGTCATTCAGGTATATTTCATGCCTTAAAGAAGGGCTGATTGTTAACAGGTATTGAAAGACAAATCAAGGTATGTAAAGCTAAAACCTCTTTATTTGTGAGACACCATCTAAAGTCATATGTTTCTCTGAGAAGAGTCCACATAAATCTTACTTAAAATCACCCCTTTCTCTTAGTAGGGTTCTCATAAGTTATTTGGTTACCTATATTAATAGAGCATTCTTGTGTACTTTAATCATATATCTGCAAGTTCTTCCCATTTGAACTTAATGGTCTCCACACTTCCTGCGTCTATCTATTAAAGTCATGATATCAATATACTCCTATCGGGTCATGTATTTATAGAGTTCTAACATGGCTATGTCATACCTATTAAAAGTCCTTAGAAATCACGTATCATATATATTACATACTATATGTTAGAATAAATGGCCATAATATTGTTGCAATTTACATTGATCACACATTAATATGCTGTAAGATAATATAAGCACTACTTGATAAAAGTTTTCAATGGGAGGGTATTCAAAAGTTTTGCTCGGCATACATGCGCGACGTAATTCTGTGTACAAAATTGGGACCAGCCCATTATAGTGAGTCCAAATATTATGGCGTACCCGCCCTTGTGGAATCATTTGCATTTGGAGTTGGTTGAAATGTCATATACTATTTTTTCTGACTTTTTCCAATGTAGGGCAGATATGGCATGCGGGCAGACCCTCATAGTGATCCTCTAAGGAGGGGCGTACCCTATAGTAGACCGTACTTCTATAGCAAAAGAATACATAGACATGAGGTAAAATTGCCTTTTATTTGATGAAGAACGCCTACGGCAGGACATCTTATCATTATTTGTATTTGATAGGCAAAGGACATCACCTAGGAAAATTTTTAGGTGTCTTATAATGAAGAATAACTTTGAGGACACAAGTATAAGTAAATAAGGTTGTCTACATAAGTCATATGATCGTCTTTGATAATATTGATCTATAATATCCCATCCTTTTTGACAAGCCAATTAGAATAATGTGTTAGTCACTATTTTATATTGTATATAAGTTATTCGCATGCTCATACCATAGGTCCGTCGTCGTGATATCTGATCCATATGAGAATTCATAATTGTTACTTGTCATTCTGTCTGCTTTAAATGTCAGTACATGTTTTATATGTGCTGATGCCCCATCATTCGGGGCACTATATTTATGTAAATACTGGATAGGTATGCCAATAAGTAGACTTTCATACAAGGTACTCGTCACATGTTCTACAAAGTCATTGGTGAGCTTCTTTCTTATCTGGAGTTAATAGATATCTAATACACTTTAGTCATGTTTGTAGTTATAGTTGGGTATGTTAGGGGATTTGACCCAATCATATTCCATTATACGAATACAGATTATATTAGAGTATTCGTAGATATGTTAAAATTATTTGATATGATTATAGTTTCACTTGTCTATACTAGTTGGGTTCAATGGATTAGAATTATGCATTTACATAGGCCTCACAATTATTTAGAAATGGTAACTCTTCTACTTAGAAGATATGTCAATTTTATAGCACGTGCATATACGGTTCTTATCTGCTCTGTCTAGGCTTAGGGGCATGACAAAAGTGGTACCCCTGGGTTGTCTTAATAGGATCCAAGAGGGGCATTGCTTATATAATTATTCAGTAAAAGGTCGTTTATATATAGACGAGGAGCGACATATTTTGAAGCACCTTTTGCAGAAGAATTCAGTTAATTTCTAAGATTGAATGTTTCGCCACGTGATTCCTTTATTGTTCAGTTTAAGGCCTACGAGTTTCTCATCTCTATAAACTTAGTAGTTTATATGTATTACACTTTTTAAGGGCTAATTTCCACATGTTATTGGTATCATGGATTCATTGTTTATAGACTGCATGTTATATCAATTATGGTCTACATGATAAGTATACTCGAGATCATTCGTCCATGTGTTGCATGCTACATGAACCATTTGTTTATATGCTAGCGTTTTATAAGGAATGTGCGTATATGCTATATGGTTGATAATGTTTTAATCAACATGTTCTATGTTTCACAAATTATTTGTTTATATACTATTTAACACTTAAGTCACTTGCTTTTAGGTGATTATTAATTTTTTTATAAAAAAACATGCATATATGATATGTCACTCCATAGATTAAACTACTTGTAGAATTCTTGTCTATATGTTATTTGCTTCGAAGAGTATTTAATAACATATTATGCGCATTTATATAAGAATAAACTAATTCTTAAATATCATGTGTTATTTGTTTACATATTATAGATATCAAATATCATTTGCTTTTATTAAATGCCTTACAACTTATTTGTTTAAGTATTATATGTTTATTTACATAATTAAAATCTCAAATTTAATTGTTCAAACGATATATGTTTAATTATTCATAGGTTATGGGCGTATTGTTTAAAGGTTATAATTCACATGTTTATATGTCTTAGATATTTGCACATTATATGTTTCCATAGGTTTTAAGTCCTAAATATTTAGTACTTCATAGTCTACTTGCCTATATGGTTATACGAGAAGTGTCTTTGATTATTAAGACCAACTGCTCAGTGTCACAAAATAATTCATCTATCTTCATGTTATATGTGTCACACATTATTGTCTATAGACTATAATCTTTATAATATTACTTGCTTATCATATGTTGCACAACCTACACAATAATATAAATATATATATGAGAAATCTATTTATTCATATCATGAAGTTTTTTACTTATCGGGTATATGCTTATCTATTTGAGTGCATGTTATGCACTTTTACAATTGTAGATCCCATGTATTAGGTAAGTTCACATGCTTATATATCACAATTAAATTACTTACACGGTATATATTTTGCGATTAAAAGTTCTATGCATTAAATATTTTTTTGGGTCAGTTGCCTTTTTGATTATATAATAAATTTTGTGCCATACTTATCTATTTACATGTTATTCATTTTATAGTCCATTTGTTCACGTGCTATTTTATTGTTTACATGTTTGTATGTCAGGTTTTCACAGCTTACCAGTTCATAAATTATAAGTTATATAGTCTTCATTAGTTCATAAGTTACACACTTTAGAGCTTACAAGTTTATAGGTTAAGGCTTTTTTTTAGGCTCACATGTTTACATATGATTATATACTCTTCATGTCTATTTTCTAAAATTCTATAATATACTAGATTTTATGACTTGATTGTTTAGATTCTATATGACTTTATATACATACAGACATACATACATACATACATACATATATATATATATATATATATATATATATATATATATATATAAAAAGTTATCTCTGGAAAGAGGACAAGTAAGATGTCCTACCCAATAATCCAAAAAAAAATGATCGAACGACTTGAGTCATTAATTGTAAGAAAAATAGGCATGATCATTTGCCCTTAGTGGACTTGCAGGTAAGAATAGACATAATTGTCCCTCTAGCATTACAAAGGTGTACAAGGATCTGCCAAATAGCCTAGGAAGTACGGTGACCTGCATGATCTCCAGGGATAGTTATAGACCGCTCTACCTTCTCTGTGTCTACACTATGACAATGTTTAGGAAAAATAATTTACGTTGACAATCTCCAAACTCTTAGCTATTTTAGTCTGACAAGTTTTCTTAATATAGAGGTATAAGGTGAGATGCTTAAATCCTTTTATACTTCAGTTGACGTATAGGGCCAAGAAGGGTCATATTCGTTATATTGATATGTGTTATAGTTGTTGTGACGCTCGGTGAGGTTTATATATATATTTCTGGTCGACTGACAAGTACTTGAGAACTTTTAATCTAGGCTTATTTACAAAATAAATTCCCCTGACAATTATATAAAGGTTAATAAACTTTTGAGGCCCTAGGGACTTGAGGAATAAAGTTGTAAGTTAAGGACAAAGTATAAAATTTAGAAAAGAAGTAAGCTAATTGACCAACATTCGAGGGAGTATATTCCTAAAGGGGAATAATGTAAGACCCCAAGAATTTTATAATATTTATCATCTATTTCAGAGGGTTAATGGATATTACAATTCTCACTTTGCATTTTAAATTATGACTACCAACAAAATTATATTATGGAAATGTGAACATATATGTACTTATGCAATGTTGGAAATTGTGAATGTTGTTTGTACGTGTCTCTTGGAATTGATTTGATATGTGACTTATATAGGAGAAATATACTTTAAAATTATATTGTGGGATTGGCGCTTTAAGAGATAAGCATAAAATAATAATAATAATTATAATAACAATAATAATAATAATAATTTTTTCTTGGACATTTGAAATTTCTTAGCCAAAGAAATTATATGTGGCCGCCACGCTTTTGTATACAACATAAGCCACCTTTTGGCTTTAAATTAAAAAATGGACCAACTTAATTTAGAAGTGGAAAGTTGATAATATTAACTTAAAAATTTTCAGCAAAATTTAGCATGAAGCCTTTGCCCTTTTTGTTTCTTTAATTACTAGCCATGGGGATCTTTTCAGATGAGAGTAAAGTTAGTTTTTATTTCATAAAGTTTCTATTGATCAAATATTTGCGAAAAAATCAAGAAGAGTAAGTAGATCATTTGAAATATGATTTCAAGAAAACCAAGAATCCGCAGAAGCGAGACTTTAATGATTTATCTTTGAGACGTAATTTTAAAACTTTTTCTTAGTTAAGTATGTTCCACGATTTTTGTATGGATGAGTTCTAAAATTTGAAAATATGGATTAACTAGTGGTAACCCTGAAATTTGAAGTCTTGTGTTGACGAAATTATGTGTTGGGGTGGATTTTTGAGCTTGGTCAAGATTAACGTTTTTGTGGTCGTTTGGTAACTCACGGAACTATCGTTATCTAAGAATCATCCATGGTATGTAAGGTTTCTTCCCCATCTTCATTAATGATCTTATTGGTGCATTTTAATATAAAAATTAAATTGCATAATAATTGATGGGCAAAAAGTGAAGAAAGTGGTGTGGTTATATTTTGATAACTCTTGTAACTTCTAACACTTTATTTGTTCATTATCTACCACATTATTTTGTGTCTTTAATCTTACGAGTTAGTGGTAAGAATGTCGCCATAATTTTCTTGTAACTACTACCATTATTCTACCTCTTTATGTATTGTAACTCATATAACATATGAAACCCCTAAAACATTCATCTTTCTCACTTAATATCCACTACTCCCTCGTTTACTAGATGAAAGAACACAACCCCTATATAAATGATGTTTTCTTCCATTTTTTGTATAATATATGAAAAGAGATGAGTGATAGTAGTGATAAGAAAAACATGATAAGAGTACCGTAGTAGTGAAAAAGTGAGTTGGGACATAGAAAAATATTGTAAGTCTTCAACTATATTCATTATACAAAAGAGAGTAATTATATTAGTGAAAGAGAGAGTTGAGAAAAAGAAAATATTCTAAGTCTTTAACTATATTCACTATACAAAGAGAGTTTTAATACGTTGAAGGAAGGTGTTTTTATGGTGGAGCTTTGGACTCTTCAACTAATCTGGAGTTGCTTGAGTTATACATCGTTGATAGGCTGTTGTATCTCGGAGGAGACAAGTCAAGAGATAGACTGCTAGATCGGTGTAGATTAAGCTACAGTGGGATTGAATCTCCTTAAAGACAGTAAGATATCCATGCCTCAACCAAAAAGAAGATTATTCTATTTTCTTCACTTTTTGTATTTTTCAACGGTAATTTAATTATTGTGCTATATTATACCAACTGATCTCAAATGAGTATTCAACATATATATTTTAAGAATTCACAGGATGGTGATGTGAAGCAGTGAAATTCAAAAATTAATTATTGTGTAAGTGATAGTTTTGAGTTGTTTTTGAGTTTTGTTGAAGAGAAAAGGAAGTACCAGGAGACCTTAATAAAAGGTCGTGTGATGTTGAGGTCGTTAGGAAGAGAAGAATGGAGGAATATTTTGGTTAAAGGGATCATGCAAGTGAAACACCTTGAGTTTTGGCCCTTGAAAATTTCCTGAGTTTTGAACCTTCTGTTGATCATACGACTCACCATACTGATCGTATAGTGTGGGTATAGGTATAGGGACCCTAGTCCTATGTTGGTCAGTGTGATGTTGGCCAAGTTCTATTCTTGGTATGAGAATACTTTATACAAGTCGTATGTACATAATACGAGAGGTAGGATCCAAACGTAAGTTGTCCAGTGTCTAGCCTAGATATTTCTGCTTAAGGTACATCTTGAAGGGTATTAGTCATAGGGTTAGGGTACGAGTTAGGCTAAGGAGTCGTATATTGGATAGAATGTGATGTCCAGCTTTCTGATCAGGATACGAGTGAAAGGTACCAATTGTATGATATGGGTACGAGTGAGGGGTCCAAACCATACCTATCTGTTGAAATTTTTATAGTTTAAGATTGGGGTATTCTAGATAATTTCCCTCTTAAATTATTTGACACCATGACTTAAAACACTGTTGTGACTTCATTAACCTACTATTCCCAAATTAAACATTCTTAAATACCTCTCAAGGTCTTGGTTAAAAAAGAGACTAGGTTTTTCTCGAAGATATCAATTAAGGATCTCAAAGGTGGTTTATCTCCATTTTCTTTGGTATCTAAGGCATGTTATTCCTCCCTCGTTGTTAGTACAACTAAAAACATGTTTTAATGAATGGTTTTTCATGGCATTATTGTGGGTTTGTGTTGGTTTTGAAATATATGTTCAGGGTTTTGGTTACTAATGGTTGAATAATATTTTCCCATGTTCTATTTATGGTTTTTCACGTTATAATATTGGTTTGAACATGTGGTTGCATGGGAATGGTTAATTGTTTCTTGGTTTTTGTTTTGGAACCTATATGCCCTAAATATATTTGTTAAAATGTTAATGAGAATGTTTGTCACATAGTTTGACTTTTTTTGAAAACCTTACATTGCATGATATGGTAATGGAACCTAAATTGGTTTGATTGAATTAAATTTTTTGAAAAGGCCTTGGTGGCCATGGTTTTGATTGATTGGAAATACTATGGGGTACATGAGAATCCTCTAAGTGTTGGCTAATGTCATTTCTTGCAAGCTATAATCGGTAAGATGATACCACTTTATAATGACTTGGTAGTTAAATTCTTGAATTGATGGTTTGGTTATGTGCTAAAGGTCTTAATGAGCAATAATGGTAGATTATGATAGCTAACCGTGAAGGTGTGAGTCTAATGGACGGACACTGAAAACTCATGTTTTTCGACATGAGGGTTGGTCATGCTGACCATATAATTATAGGGTACACAAGAATACCCCAAGTTTATACTTGTATATATGTGTCATAGAGGGCGAAGGGTAAACAAGAATCCCTAGCCCCTAAAATATCTGCAGTTTGTGCAGCTACACGCACTGAGGCCCGTTTAGGGGTTAATATTGGACCAATATATCCCGTTAGTGGTTTTGGGTTGGTCAAGATATACAACCCAAGTTATGATTTTAAATGCGTGATAAACCTGGTTCCCTTCCGGACATGGTATATATGTATGCATGTGGTTGTATATGATTATTTACTTTGGTCTTGAATAATCACATTGTTTTATCCTTATACCTGAGTACATACTAGCATTCACCTATTAACCCATCTCTGGGCGTTATATCCCTTCGTGATGCAGGAACCATCCATACTACTCATCCTGCTAGTGACTTGGATTTGGGGACAGCTTTATGTCAGACTGAAGTGGTGATCTTTCATACTATGAAACAATCCATTTCATGCTATAGACTTCTTTAAAGTGTTTTTGTTTTGTTAGACTTTGGTTTTTGCTCTGGTCGGGGGTATGTCCCGACCAGATGTTCTTAGTTATCAGATAGAGGCTTTGTGTGACGACTATAGGTATGGGCAGTGTCGGTATTAGTGTCAGGCTTGGATTTGGTATTGGTATTAGGGATGACATTGATTGTACATTTAGTTGGATGTTTGGTTAGTTATGGTTATAGATTTTATTATTGTCTTTCAATTATAATTGTTCTATCTTGTTATATGTTCGGAATTCATTTGACATAGGTCATAGGTTGGTTATGCTTAGGTATTGGGGTGGTCTCCGATCCCAATAGGACTTGAGAAAACCGACATGACTAGGCCCTCGCTCAGGTCGTGTCATATTGGTATCGGAGCCCTAGATTCACGGTTAATTGGGAGTCCATAAAGCCATGTCAAGTAAAGTCTCTTATAAGGGTGTGTAGTATGTCACACTCATAAGGGAGAGGCTACGAGGTATTTAGGAATGTTTCTCTTTCTTCTATTTTATTTTTGAGCTGTAGAGTCTAAGTTTCTAAATTCTATCTAATTATTGTTTGTTCACTTTTTAAATCATGCCTTATCGATGATTGGAAGATCACGGGAACTCCTCTGCCCCACCCGAGTATAATATTGATGGTACCCGTTCTACTTATGGGGTCCAGACCTAGTCTAGGGGTCCAATTCCTGATTATCTACCTGGATTTTCACTGATTCCTTTAGTCCTCCTCGACTCCTCAGGCTGATATGACTAATGTTGAGTTTATTCAATCTATCCATATGTATGAATAGTTGGTAGCTTATCAGTTTGAGCGGGGTATTCCTATTAGTCCATCTTCCGAGGCCATAAGGGTTGGCCAGTTTATCAGGTTGAACCCTTTGATCTTTACTGTGTTAAGGTAGAGTAGGATCTTCAGGGTTTTCTGAATAAAATAGAAATAATTTTCCAAGTTATGCATTGCATAAATATAAAAGGTGTGGAGTTTGCGGCCTACTAGCTGAAGGATATGGCGTACCAATGATAGGAGGAATGGGATAAGTCTAGGGGTGACGATACTGAGTCATCGCTGTGGGAAAATTCATCTAATGCTTTTTTGAAATGCTTCTTTCCTCGAGAGTTAAGGGAAGCAAAAGTAGAAGAGTTTGTTAATCTAAAGCAAGGCAAGATGTCAGTTAAAGAGTATGCCTTGAAGTTTCACCAGTCATCGCAGTATGCTCCAGAGTTGGTTTCTAGCATGAGGGATAGAATGAGAAAGTTTGCTTTGAAATTGTCTCAAGAGATGATCCTTAAAAGTAAGACTGCCTTGTTGAACAAGGACATAGATATCTTCAGGTTGGTAGTGTACATACATCAGGTTGAGAAAGATAAGAAAAAGTAGGTTGAGTTAAGGGAGGGGTAGGGAAAGAATTTTTTATTCTCTGAGCAGGGTGGTAGCCAACAATAAAGTCACAGGGATGGTGGAAAGTGGCCCAATAAGAAGTGGGGCAATTCTAGGTCTTACTTAAAATCTAGTGCTCTTTACACAAAGTCGTCAGGTGATAGACGTTTCCATGGTGGCAATAAAATTAGGGCACATGGTGCCCAATCTTAGGCTAGTGAGGCTAAGTCAGCTCCATCATATTCTTTTTGTAGATTTTGTGGTCGCTTGCATCGAGGTTTTTATGATGAAGTAAGGGACAGATGCTTCAACTGTGGTCAGCCAAGGCATATGCTTAGAAATTGTCCTATTAATAAGGTTTCCTCTATGGTAAATAAGTTTCTTGTTGCCTCTTCTTCAGCTTTGGCACTAAAGGGTGCACCATCTAGCTTCAAAACTGGTCGAAATCATCTTTACGCTCTCACTACACGCCAGGAGTCTGAGGTATCACTTGATGTCTTGATTGGTATGTTAAAACTATTTTCCCGTGATGTGTACTATTTACTTGATTTGGGTTCCACTCTATCTTATGTGACCCCATTTTTGGTTTTATATTTTGGTTTCAGTCCCGAGTATATTTCAGACCCTTTTCTACTTCTACCCAGTAGGTGACTCTGTGATTTCTCGAAGAGTCTACAGGGGGTATCTAGTATCTATTAGTAGTAAAGAAACTGTGATAGATCTTTTTGAATTAGATATGGTAGATTTCAATGCTATAGTAGGGATGGATTGGTTGCACGTAGGAAGTTGATTCCCTAGTTCCTAAGGGGAATTTCATATCATATCTTAGAGCTCAGAGATTAATCTCCAAGAGGTGTCTCTATCATCTAGTCCGAGTTAAAGATTCTAACTCGGAGAGTCCTTCTTTGCATTCCATTCCTGTGGTGAGTGAATTTCCTGAGGTCTTCCGTAATGAACTTCCTAGTATTCCTTCTAATAGGGAGATTAAGTTTGGGATTGATCTCATTTTGGACACTCATCCAATTTCTATTCCTCTATATAGAATTTCTCTGAACTAGTTAAAGGAGCTTAAGGAGTAGCTAAATGATCTTTTAGATAAGGGTTTCATCGATTCTAGTATGTCCTAGCGGGGTGCACCAGTGTTATTCGTATGTAAGAAGGATGGTTCCCTTCATATGTGTATTGATTACTGGTAGTTGAATAGGTGATGAAAAAGAAAAAGTATCATCTTCCAAGGATAGATGATTTGTTTGATTAGTTGCATGGTGCTAAGTTTTTCTCCAAAATTGATCTTTGGTTCGGGTTTCATCATCTTAAGAATAAGGAGGTGGATATCCCTAAGAATTTCTTTCATACCTGATATGGTTAATTTAAGTTACTGGTTATGTCTTTTGGATTAACCAATACCACGGCGACGTTCATGGATTGGATGAATAGGGTCTTCCATTAGTTTCTGGATCTACTTGTCATTGTGTTCATAAACGATATTCTGGTGTACTCTAAGAGAGGCAGATCATGTAGATTACCTCCGTGTTATGTTGCTATAACGCCCTAAATTCTCATCCCGAGATGTCACACGATGCTTAAGGCTACAAGTAGCCCTAAGATAACCCTTCGAGCCTGTTGCTACTTCTAACACTTGCTTTAGGATAAATAAGCTAAACAATGATTCTTTATTGGGTCAACTAGAACCTAAAATAACTGGAAATAATTTATGAATAGAAAAATAATAATAATCTGGAAACACAACTTCCATTGACAATCTAGTCTGACAAAGCCTCTACTACTCGAACTGGAGATCCATTGGGACAGACCCCAACTGACTCACTATAACCTGAAAGTAAACTCAAAACACTGTGAAAATGGGAAAGCTACAAATATAGGTCCTCAAACCATAAGGACTCTCCAACCGTCGAATGTAGACAAAGGTACTAAGGAATCACGGTCACTGCTGAGGCTGAGCACCTGAACCTACATTATGAGACAATGTAGCACATAGACGTGTATGTGGATCAGCACTTTGGGAATGTATTGAGTATATAGGGGTGTATGCATTTACATGAAACAATATTAATACTTTTTAATAAAATCATGCATACAAATAGGAATGACTCACATTGCTTGAATAAGTCTAAAATATAAAACTCATAAATCATAAATAGTGAAACATGTAACACAAATCTCGTGAGCCATTATATTTAGCTTTAAAATCTGCTTTAAATCTATACTCTCCTCTTATTATCAGTACTTGAAGCCTAAAAGAAGCTTTAAATAATACTTTCAAACTCATACTTTTATCTTGTGGAGAGTAAAACTTCTTTAAAACTTAAGGACTTAGAACTTTAGGAAATTTTAACACTTGGGAACTCTGGAACTCTATTAGACTCGGGACACTTGGAACTCGGAAGTTTCTTCTAACTAACATAAAACATGTGAGCTACATGGAGTCCAATGTCTAGCCCACGTTGGGGAGAGTTGTTCTATCCTTGTCATCAGAGTAGAACCTCATCTTTAGTGATGACTTATCTTAACCCACTTTGAGTTAATCAGAAACCTATGGTGGCATGTAGTTTGGGACATGAGATCTTGGAATCAAATCCAACTTGGTGCTAAATACTACTCCCATACTCAACTCAGAACATTTAGGAAATCTACCTCAAAATAACTCAAGGATCTATAATGAAGACTAAAATATATTACTCTTTGCTTTTAATCATAATCAAATATGGATTCCTATCTTAGCTTAGACCCAAGGGGTCAAATCTTTAACTAAAATCTAAAAATAGCTTAGTTATGGGGTACTCATGACACAAACAGTCTTGAACAATAAATCTTAAAATGGGGGTCTATTGACCCAAACAGTAAATCTCAAGTCACTTTGAAAGTCATTCCTAAATCTTTTAGAGATGGAATAAGGCTTCACTTGACATGTTCTAAAGGCTCAGACTATGAGGAAACTTTATGGGGTCTTACAATATCTCCCCCTTGGAAACATTCATCCTCAAATATTGCTAGTTAGACTAAAAGTACAGAGAAATCAGGGAATGCATAGATGAGATAATTCGCTAAACTGATTCTATATAGTTCTAAACATTTGAATACTTCGGTAAGTGCAAGATCTTACACAAGAATAGATACATAGATGAACTTTGATTGGAAAGGAATTGAATTTAGAAAAAAAAATAACTTCGGCCTGATCTGAAGTTGTGGAGAAAAGGTTCAGGTACTTCGCTCGCATATCTGCTTCCTTTTCCCAAGTAGTGCCCTCAACTGATTGCGCCATAAAACTTTGACCAAGGGAACTTCTTTGTTATTTAGTCTACGGACCTGGTAATCTAGGATCTCAATCGGAATCTCATCAAATGAAAGACTAGTCTGGATATCTGAGCTCTCTAAAGGATCTACTATAACAAAATCACCAATGTGTTTCTTAATCATGGAGACATGAAAGATAGGATAAATAGTTGACAACTCTGCGGGCAACTTAACTTTATAGGCTACTTTCTCGAGATGGCTCAAAACTCAATAAGGTCCAACATAACGGGGACTAAACTTTCCTTTTTCCCAAACCTTTTCACTCCTTTCATGGGTGAAATCTTCAAGTACATCAAATCACCCACCTCAAACTCAAGATCTCTTCTCCTCACATCGGTATATGACTTTTGACGACTCTGAACTGTCTTTAACCTTTCCCTAATCAACCTAACTTTATCCATAGCCTTAAACACTGTATCACACCTAATCACAACAGCTTCACCCACTTCAAACCAACCTATGGGTGATCTACATCTTCTACTATACAAAGCCTCAAATGGTGCCATTTTGATGCTAGCATGGTAACTATTGTTATAGGAAAACTCAATCAATGATAAGTGCTCATCCCAACTACCTTTGAAATCAAGGGAACACTCTCTTAGCATAGCTTCTAAAGTCTGGATGGTCCTCTCAATCTGACCATCTGTCTGCAGATGAAAAGCGAAACTCAAATGAGTACCCCTATTCGAGATGATGGATAAGGGAAATCTATACAACCTGACTAACTCCCGGATATATAATCTAGCATAATCCTCAGTATTATAAGATGTATGCACTAGCAGAAAATGTAAGGACTTAGTCAACCTGTCTATAAAAGCCCAAATAGAATCATGATGACGACGCGAAAGAGGTAAACTAGTTACGAAATCCATGTTCACCTCTTCCCACTTCCAAGTGGGCATACCAAACTCTTGCAACTTACCACCAAGTATTTGGTGCTCTACATTAACCTGTTGTAATATTTCACACTTTGCCACAAACTCTGCTATATATTTCTTCATGCCACTCCACCAATAGATTTCCCGTAAGTCGCAATACATCTTGGTAGTGCCGGGATGAATAGAATATCGTGCGCTATGCGCTTCAGCCATAATTCTCTACCTCAGATCATCAACACAAGGAATACATAATCTACTCTACAATCTCAACACTACATCTCCTCCTTAGGAGAAAACCTCTACCTTTTGGTCCTTAATTGACTCCTTCAGCCTGACCAAACTAGGATCCCTGTCTTAATTCTCCTTTACTTCTTAAACTAAAGAGGATTCAGAACTACTCTGAAACTAAACATTACCTTCAGGGGAGTCAAGCAACCTAATACCCATCCTATCCAAATGATGCACTTCATGAGCCAATTATTTCTTATCTTCCTCCACATGATCCACACTACCCATAGACAATCTACTAAGGGCATCTGCCACTACATTGGCCTTGCTCAGATGGTACAGCACGCTTATATCATAATCTTTAGAAACTCTAACTATCTCTTCTAGCGAAGATTCAACTCCCTCTGAGAAATCACATACTGCAAGCTTTTGTGGTCCGTAAACACATCAACATGAACACAAAACAGATAGTGTCTCCATATTTTCAAAGCAAAAACCATATCAACTAATTCAAGATTATGGGTTGGGTAATTCTTTTTATGCGGCTTCAACTGTCTAGAGTCATATGCTATAACCTTACCTTTCTGCATCAGTACACAACCTAAACCAACTCTAGAGGCATCATAATACACCATAAAACCATCTGTACCATCAGGTAAGGTCAACACAGGGGCTGAAGTGAGTTGAGTTTTCCACTCCTAAAAACTCTTCTCACAAGAATCTGACCAAAGGAACATAACTTTCTTTTGGGTCAACCGGGTCATGGGGGATGCAATAGAAGAGAAACTTTCAACAAAACAGCGGTAGTAGCTAGCTAGACCCAAGAAACTTCTAATGTCAAATGGAGATATAGGTCTAGGCCAATTTCTTACAGCTTCTATCTTTTAGGGATGGACTCTAATGCCTTCGGTTGAAATAATATGACCCAGAAAAGTTACAGACCTTAGCCAAAACTCACACTTATTGAATTTGATGAACAACTGATGATCTTTAAAAGTCTGCAGGAAAATTCTAAGATGATCTGCATGGTCATTCTTAGTGCGGGAGTAAACAAGGATATCATCTATGAACACTATAATAAACATATCAAGATACTGCTTGAACACTCGATTCATGAGGTCCATGAAAGCCGCTGGAGCATTGGTTAGCCTGAAAGACATGACTAGAAACTCAAAGTGACTATAACGGGTTCTGAAGGCTATCTTTGGGATATCACACTCTCTTACTTTAAGTTGATGATGGCTGGATCTAAGGTCTACATTAGAGAAATAACTTGCACCTTGCAACTGATCAAATAGGTCATCAATTCTCGGAAGAGGGTACTTATTCTTAATTGTGACCTTGTTAAGCTGATGATAGTCAATGCATATACACAAAGAACAATCTTTCTTTCGCACAAATATGATGGGTGCTCCCCAAAAAGAGACACTGGGCCTTATGAAACCTTTATCTAAAAGATCTTTGAGTAGTTCTTTCAACTCTTTAAGCTCTACAGGTGCCATACAGTAGAGAGGAATAGAAATAGGCTGAGTGTTGGAAAGAAGGTCGATCCTGAATTCTATCTCTTTATTGGGAGGTACCCTTGGGAAATCTTCCAAAAAACATCAGGAAACTCATTAACAATGTTTGCTGACTAAATAGTTGAAGTCTCGGACTTAGTGTATTTAACTCTAACTAGGTGATAGATGTAAACTTTTGATATTAGCTTTTTTCTTTGAGATAGGAGATAAAATGACTCTTGGGAGATACTGAACTCTCAGACCACTCAAAAACTAGTTCATCATGAAACTGAAACTTGACCACACGGGTATGAAAGTCTATAGATGCATAACAAGAATAAAGCCAATTCATACCCAGAATAAGGTCAAAATCCACCATGTCCAACTCTATCAAATTTGCAAGTATGAGTCTATGAAGAAAAGTGATGGGGCACTTTTTATACACTTGCTTAGCAACAACTGACTCACCTAATAGAGTAGAAACTAGGAAACGCTCAGGAATTTTCTTGGGACTCATGTCAAAGTTCACAGCTACAAGTGGGGTCACATAAGAGAAACTTGTCTCGGGGTCCAACAACACATAAACATCAAAGTGAAATACACGGAGCATACCAGTAACAACATCAGAAGAATTCTCCTACCCCTGGTAGGATGGTAAGACATAGAATCTGCTCTGGCACTGACCGCCGGTAATACTTGATGAAGCGCCCTACGGAGAAGCTGGACGGGATAAGAAAGTTGGGGAAATAGTAGGTTGTGTCTGAGGTTGCACATCTCTGTTCCCCTGCCTAGCGTGCGGGCACTCTCTAAGTTTGTGGCCCATCTTTCCACAACCAAAAAAACCCGTCTGTTTGGCTAAACACTCATCGGTATGGGTCCTAACACATTTAGCACAAAAAGGATAATTAGGCTTGTTACTTACACTATTCTGTGACCTAGACATAGAAGGACCATTTCCTTGCTCCTGCCTATTTTTAGGTGCGGGAGCACTATCTGATAAAGGAGCTGGCATAGATAAACAGCTCCAAAAATATAGACAGTTCCCTTCATGGGACCTAGTCTGACCATACTCATGCTGCTCGGATCTAGTCCTCTTGTTCCCCTTACTCTATCCCTTTCCCTTATCTTGTCTACCTCTATCTATTATGCATACATCATCAGTCGGGAAAAATCTATATCCCTATTGATCATAGTAGTCCTACACTCTTTTAGCACCAAACCAGACACACCTATCACGAACTTGCTCATACTAGTTCGGCTGCCAGCAATCAAATCAGGAGCATACTTGGCTAACTGGTTGAACTTCAAGCAGTACTCCTTAACAGTCATGGATCCCTGTCTCAAGTTCATAAACTCGTCTATCTTTTCTTCCCTCATCTTTAATAGGAAGAACTTGTCCAAGAACGCATCTAAGAACACCTACCAAATAACAGGGACAGCATCATCCCCTATATTCTTCCTCCATGCAACAACCCAATCATAAGCAATGTTTTTCAGATGATAAGATGCCAGCTCTACACTCGTCCTCAAAAATATGCATGACATGGGTGATCTTCCTCACCTCCTCAAGATACAACTTCGGGTCCTCCAAACCTTAGGCCCATAAAATTCTGGCAGATTCATCCATATAAAATCAAAAATCCTAGCAGTAGCTAAGTCACCTCCATGCTGATGTGGAACTATAATGGTTATTGGCCTGAACATTCACTGTGACTGCTTGGGATAATGCTTGAAAGGCCTCCCTAAACTCAGCATGAGACACAGTCTCATTCAAGGGATCAACAGACTGAGGTTTCTTGTTATTATTTTTGCAAGCATTCACTCTTTGGGAAGGCATTTTAAGAAATAATAGAGCATTAATTAATAACTGAGAGAGATAACTATTAGCATAATAGATTCTGAATAAAAGAGATGAATTTTTCCTAAGACATCTTGTAGCCTCTTGCTCAAAGATATGGCGCGCTACACTCAGATGATCAAGACTCTACGTAATGCGGCTTTTCAGAATCCTTAGGACTTCTTAAACCTTAGGCTCTGATACCAAGTTTGTAACGCCCCGAAATCTCATCATGAGATGTCATACGATGCTTAAGGCTACAAGTAACCCTAAGCTAACCCTTTGAGCCTGTTGCTACTTCTAACACTTGCTTTAGGATAAATAAGCTAAACAATGATACTTTATTAGGTCAACTATAATCCAAAATAACTGGAAATAATGTCTGAATAGCAAAAGACTAATAATATGGAAACACAACTTCAACTGACAGTCTAGTCTGAAGAAGCCTCTACTACTCGAATTAGAGAGCCATTGGGATAAACCCCAACTGACTCACTATGACATGAAATTAAAACTCAAAACACTAAGAAAATGGGAAAGTTGCAAATATAGGTCCATAAACCATAAGGACTCACCAACTGTGGAATGTAAAGGTACTTGGAAATCATGGTCACTGCTAAAGCTAAGCACCTGAACCTACATTATGAGATAATGTAGCACACTAACTTATCTATGGATCAGCAATTTTGGAATGTACTAAGTATATGGGGGCGTATGCATTTACATAAAATAATATCAATACTCTTTAATAAAATTATGCATGCAAATAGGAATGACTCACATGGCTTGAATAAGTCTAAAATATAAAACTCATAAATCATAAATAGTGAAATATGTAACACAAAATCTTGCGAGTCATTATACTTAGCTTTAAAATCTATACTCTCCTCTTATTCTCAGTACTTGAAGGATAAAGAAAGCTTTAAACAATACTTTCAAACTCATGCTTTCATCTTGTGGAGAGTATAACTTTTTTAAAACTTAAGAACTTAGAACTTTTAACACTTGGGAACTCTGGAACTCTTTTAGACTCAGGATACTTGGAACTCGGGATTTCTTCTAACCGACATAAACCATGTGGGCTACATGAAATCTAACGTCTTGCCCACATTGGGGAGAGTTGTTCTATCCTTGCCATCGGAGTAGAACATCATCTTTCCTAATCACTTATCTTAACCCACTTAGGGTAAATTAGAAACCTACGGGGGCACATAGTTCTGGGGCATGAGACCTTGGAATCATACCCCACTCGATGCTAAATACTACTCCCATACTCAGCTCAAAACTTTTAGAGAAATCCACCTCAAAATAACTCAAGGGTCTATAATGAAGACCAAAATATATTCCTCTTTGCTTTAAATCATAATCTAATGTGGATTTCAATCTTAGCTTAGACCCTAGGGGTCAAATCTTTAACTAATATATAAAAATAGTTTAGTTATGGTGTACTCATGACCCAAATAGTCTTGAACAATAAATCTTAAAATGGGGGTATATTGACCCAAATAGTAAATCTCAAGTTAACATCTCAAAATTCATGCTTAAGAATGAAATTTCTCATAAGGTATCTTGAAATCCATAAGTTTCATCAATTAGCGTAGAAACATATATAAAATCATGCTATTTGACTTTTAATTCATAGGAAGTATAAAAACCTTGTAGCTAATGATAATGGGTGAAAAACCCTAACTCAATTTCATTAAGATCTCATAAATTGCAGAAAAATTGTAATTTAAAATAAGCCTTTGGGCACAAAGGTGAAAGGATTACTCTTGTTCAAACACCACATACCTTAGATTATGAAATTGGATGAACAAGCTTGCTTGAGACTCTTTTTGGAACTCTTGAGGGAGTGTTCTTGAAGCCTTTGACTTGGGAACTTTGAATCTTAACTCAATTTTCAGGAATTATGGTAAGTTCTTGAATTTTTTAGAGAAGGAATTTGGATTTATTCTTGAGGAAGAAACCCTAGCTTTGAGATGCCTTTGGATGAACTAACATCATCTAGTTTGTTTGGGTATATTAAGTGTAAAAAGGGTGGAAAAAGACCAAAAAGTCCCTTTTAAAAACAACTTAAAATCACTGAACGAAATATGCAATGGTGGGTGTGACGGTCTATCACTGGGTCGATGATCCATTGATCCTGACCATCGCACCTGGGCCAGATTTGTACTTTCTATCTTTCCTGTGATGGTTGGGTCAATGGTCCATTACTGGATCGACGATCCGTAGGCCTTACCGTCGCACCTAACCCGAATGAGGTCTCACTTCCTCCACTGCGATGGTTTGGGCGATGGTCCATCGCTAGCTCGATGGTCCGTCAGACCTCTCCGTGGTACCATGGTAGTTTAGACAACTTTCTGTAATTCAACCATATCTTTCTCTTCCAACGTCGGATTGTGACGAAATAGGTATCGTTGGAAATATAATTAAATTTCCTACATAATAAAAATTCATTTTTATGAAAACTCTATATGATTTAACTACTAATCACTTTGGAAGTCATTTCTAAATCTTTTAGAGATGGAATAAGGCTTCACTTGACATGTTCTAAAGGCTCAGACTATGAGGGAACTTTACGGGGTCTTACAGTTGTAGACCTTGAAGGAGCGGCAGCTGTATGCCAAAATTTATAAAGGTGAATTCTAGTTGAACGCTATCAATTTTCTGGGTCATATCATTTCTAGTGAGGGGATTATAGTGAATCCACAGAAGGTTGCAGTTGTTAAGAAGTGGCCTACACCCACAACTCCAATGGATATATGAGCATTTTTGGGTTTAGCAGACTATTGCAGGAGGTTTCTGGAGAGTTTTGTTTTCTATAGTTTCCCTATTAACTAAGTTGACTCAAAATAAGGTGAATTTTTTATGGTTGGTTGCTATTAAGGGTAGTTTTGAAAAGCTGAAGGATAAGCTAACTTCGACTCCATTTTTGACTTTGCCCAAAGGCATAGATTAATTTTTGGTATACTGTGAAGTATCCCATGTAGGGCTTAGTTGTGTTTTGATGCAGCATAATAAGGTGATAGCTTATGTCTCTCGATAGTTGAAGGTGTATGAGAGAAATTATCCAACTCATGATTTGGAATTGTTAAGTGGTGTTCCCATTAAAAATCTAGCATCACCATTTGTATGGAGTGCATGTGGATATCTTTTCTGAACATAAGAGCCTACAGTATGTGTGTACTCAAAAAGATCTTAACCTCAGATAAAGAATATTTCTTGAGCTACTCATGGATTATGACATGAATCTTCACTACCATCTTAGTAAAGCTAATATGGTTGCTGATGCTCTTAGCATATTGTCCATGGGGATTTGAGCTCACCTGGATAAGGAGAAACAGGAGTTGATGAAGGATATTCACTATTTGGATAACCTTGGAGTTCGACTCTTGAACTTTGAGAATAGTGAAGTATTTATGTAGGAAGTTTCCCAGTCATCTTTTGGTGCTGAAATCAAGGAGAAACAAGTGTTAGATCCTGTGTTGATAAAGATCAAATGTGATGTTTGAGGGCAGAAGGTAATGACCTTTGATATTAGTGGTGATGGTACTCTGTGGTACCAAGGGAGATTATGCGTTCCCAATGTCAATGGTTTGCAAGAAAGGATCTTGGCTGAGACACATGAGTCGCTCTATAGTTTTCATCCTGGTTCGATGAAAATATATGTAATACCCCATATTTTCCTAACTCAATTTAGCTCTCAGTATTCGAGAATTCCTACATATATTTTAAAAAATACTTAGAATTTTCCATCTTAAGATCCCTCATTATGTAGGAAATTTAGTTAGCTTTTCAATGATATAAAGTTCACCTTAATCTGAGAACTAGGTAAGAAGTTATGGCGAATATATTTTCAATAGTCAGGCTTCGCGATACCACCACGTTGTGGAGAGAGGCCAAATGTCATTTGTCAGTTTTCAGCGAGACACCGTGATTCCAGTGCATCCCGGTGAAGTTCTAGTTCCCAATTGACATTTCAAGTGAAGCACCGCGATTAGGCCGCATCGCCGTGCAGGAAAAAATGGCATTTGTCAATTTCTAGTAATACAAAACGATTCCACCACATCACACCAATTTCTATTTTCAGAATTGTCAATTTCTAGTAGCCCAACGTAATACCACCACGTCACGTCAAATGGTAATTTTGCAATTGTCCATTTTAAAACAAGTTTTAGCCAATTTCCAATGGCTCATCGTGATGCCACCGCATCGCGGTGAAAGCCAAAATTGGGAAATTTTATGATGGGAATTCAAATTACTTCAGGGGAAATTGATCTTTTTCCATGGCCCTAGTCAGTCCTAAACACGGGATTTAAGTCCTAATAACCTAATTAGTCATTACTTTTATTCAATTTTCCTAAATCAGAATCATTCTCTCCCAAATAGCAAAACCCTATCCTTCAAGAATCAAGGTCAAATCTCAAGAAATCCATCAAGAATCTTTAAGAATTAAACTTCCCAAGTATGTTAGGTGTTCATCCATGGGCCCTTACCACCCATGGAGTCCTATGACCCTTTTTAAAAATACAAGTTTTCAAATTTGTGATTTCCATGCTTAAATTAGATTGTACTCATGTTCATGATATTGTTTGGGTTTCAATCCATGATTAATTACAAGTTTCATGAAATTAAGATAGTATGTGTGTTGAATTATGTGATCCTCATGTTAAATCCTTGAATTGAAAGTTGAGTGTTGTATTCATGATGCTTATGTGTTGACTATTATCATGTGTATTACTTATGTTCCCCAAGTGTTTGATAGAATACCTATATAAATTGAATAGTGAAATCATGACATGTTATCATGTGTTTCCATTCATGTACAAGTTCATTCCTCTCAAGTGTTTGACAAAATGTCTAAATGAATGCACTGTTAACAAACCACTATTGTTATACTTTTAAGATCATGCCATGCTTTACTAATAATTCTATCGAGTCCTGGGGGTATTTAATACCCAATATCTATTTCTTTACCTAGACTTATAGTAGATATAGAATAGTCTCAATAACATTAAAAATAGTAGTACTAAGTTAGTTATAGAACTCAGTGAAACTTAGTCTAGTTTAATAATCAGCGTCATTTAGTTGGGAGTAGGATTCAGCACCAAATGAACCCATGGATAGGGGATCATCTATCAATAAAAGGTGTGATCCTTAGTAGCAGTCCTTGTGTTCTAGAACTACATAGCCAGCGTAGGTTGAGATATCAACCTATCAGTTGAGGGTTGATAAGGTGTTTGCCTGCCCATTGAGGGTAACGCCATTCTCATTTAGGGAACCTGCCAGATGAGGGTAACTCTTCAGCTTATCTATACCTATGGCACAGTACTGACACCCTTCCAACTGGGGTTATATATTTGACCCCAATCATTTTAGAGAGAGGCATGTCGGTTAGATGATTACCTCCCACAGTCTTAGTTTCATTCTTCAGTATAGAACTCAGTCCAGTTCTACAGAACCATGGCTAACAGTTATAGTTACTCAGTTACCAGTTATATAGCCCATAGAACTTAGTACTCAATTATAGTATAATATTATATACACGACATGTATATACGTATATGTACAGTATTGCATACTAAATGATTACAATAATTTTAATTCTCTATGTACTCTCATTATCATTCAGTAAGTTATTGATCATGCATATGAGCCCATGCATATTAGCCTTACCTCATCTAGCATATCAGTACATTCCATGTACTGATCAAATACTCTTCTCTTGTGCTATGATGTCTCATATCATAGGTTCAGACACTTTGGTTCTTAACCGAACTTAGCCAGATTCAGTTAGTAGCAGTAGATTCAGTAGTGAGTCCTCATCCATTGAGGATATTATTTATTTTAGTATTTTAGTAGATTAAGTATTTTATTAGTCGTATTTAGTTGGGGGATTGTCCCATAAATTCCACATTCATATAGTTTAGTGGAGGTTTTTCAGACTAGACTAGTTCAAATAGTATTCAGTTTTCAGATGTTATTACCAGTTGTTATATTTATCGGTATTCAGATTATGAACCTTATGTAATTTCAACCTAACTTACATATTTTTTCCTGCATTATTATTCAGTGCTCACAGTAGATACCAATCATGGGTTAGCTAGTGGCCCTTTGGGGTCATAAGCATCTTATGACGTCCAGGGTATAGACTTGAGGTGTTGCAATGTATCATGACCTCAAGGAGATGTATTTGTGGAACAATATGAAGAGATATATGGCAAATTTTGTGTCAAAGTGTACAGCGTGTCAACAAGTAAAGGTTGAGCACATGAGGCCTCGAGGTTTAAATGAAGAAATTATGTTTCCAGAGTGGAAGTGGGAAGTGATCAACATGGATTTTGTTATTGGTCTTCCTCATTCTCAGAAATAATTTGATTCAGTTTGGGTCATTGTGGATAGGATGACAAAGTCTGCTCACTTTTTGCCAGTGTGGCCTAACTTCTAGGCTAAGGATTATGCAAGGTTGTATCTCTATATAATTGTGAAGTTGCTTGGGGCACCAATTTATCTCATCTCGAATTGAGGTATGTAGTTTTCATATCACTTTTCGTGATTGTTTTAGTGGAGGTTAGGGGCTAAGGTAAGTCTGAGTATTGCTTTTTACCCATAGTTGGATGGGAAAGTTGAAAGGACTATTCAGACATTGGAGGACATGCTTTGAGCTTGTGTGATTGACTATGGTGGTAGTTGGGTTAAGCACTAACTTCTTATAGAGTTTGCTTATAATAATAGCTACCATTCTAGCACTGGGATGACTCTAATTGAATCCTTGTATGCTAGGAGGTATAAATCTCCTATTGGGTGGTTTGAGGATGGTGAGGTGGAGATTTTTGGACTGAATTTGGTTCACCAAGTCATGGAGAAGGTGAAGGTGATTCAGGATATACTTAAGGTTGCTCAAAGTCACCATAAGTCCTATGCAGATGTGAGGTGAAGAAAGTTAAATTTTGAGGTTGGGGATAGGATGTTCTTGAAGGTATCTCCCATGAAGGGAGTAAAGCAGTTTGGGAGGAAGGGAAGCTCAGACCCCAGTATGTTGGTCCGTACTTGGTCTTAAGGAGGGTTGGCAATGTTGCTTATGTGTTGGAGTAGCCTTCTAGCTTGAGCTTCATTCATCTGGTACTCCATGTCTCTATGTTGAGAAAGTGTATCATTGATCTGTCTCAAATCATGCCTATCAAGGATATTGGTATTTCAGATTCTTTGTCTTATCAGGAGGTCTAGGTCAAGATCTTAGATCGGCATGTTCATCGGTTACATACCAAGGACGTAGCTTCGGTAAAGTAACTATAGAGGAACCACAAAATTGAAGAGGCTACTTGGGAAGCTGAAGAGGACATGAAGTCCAAGTATTCATTCTTAGTTTTTTCTTCGAAAATTCAGGCAGAAGGTATTTGTTCCTTATCATACATTTTTTCTAACTTAGTTAAAGGAAAGATTGATTTCCTTGCATCTTTTCTATCTAAATTAGTTAAAGGTCAATGTCTAGATGTTTGGGGTAGAAATCATGCTTGTATTGCCTTGTTCCATCATTCGTAGATGAATGATCAAAGAAGGGTAGAATTGAAATACGCTAGTTTTGTCCCTTGGAAATTTTTGAGTTTTGAGCCTTCTATTGATCATACAACTCACCATACTAGTTGTATAGTGTGGGTATAGGTCTAGGGACCCTAGTCGTATGTTGATTAGTGTGATGTTGGCCATGTTCTGTTATTGGTATGAGAAGACTCCATATGAGTTATCTAGTGTTGTCTAGTGTCTAGGCTAGATGTTTCTGCTTAAGGTGCAACTTAAAGGGTAATAGTTGTATGGTTAGGGTATGAGTTAGGCTAAGGAGTCATACTAATGCTCTCAAGAATGGCTTATATTCATCTTCTTTGGTATATAAGGCATTTTACTCCTCCCTCATTGTTAGCTCAACTTAAAGCATGTTTTAATGGATGGTTTTTGTAATACCCCAAACTTTTTTTTTGAAGTCTAATCTAGTCTCCAGAAGATTTAGGGATGACTTCCTAAATATTTGATGTTTAAATCAGATATAATTTTTCCAATTTTAACTTATTATCATGTAGTAAATTGAATTAGCTTTCCAACAATACCAATTTTGTCAAACTTTGGAATCAGAGTAATAAGTTATACACGTTTTACAGAGAACTGTCGGAAATGCCCAAAAGCGATGGTCAGGCCAAAGTACCATCGAGCTAGCGATGGACCGTCACCCAAGCCATCTCAGACGAGGCCGACGGACCATCGAGCTAGAAATGGACCATCGCTAGGACCGAAGGACCGTCAAGCTAGCGATGGACCGTTGCCCAAACCATCGCAGATGAGGTAAAAAGTTTAGTTTCTGGCCAAGTGCGACGGTCAGGACCGACAGACCATCGAGCCAGCGATGGACCATCGCCCAAACCGTCGCCACTTCTGATCAGAGATTTTAAGTCATTTATAAAAGGGTATTTGGGTCTTTTTCCACCTATTTTAACCCCTAATTATACCAGACCAGAGCTCATAACTTTTTATTCATACACAACACCAAATTAGGGTTTCTCTCAACGATCAATCTCAAGAATAAGAAACCCTAGGTGTTTAATTTCAATTAAAGAATTCAAGTTTTCCTCCACCAATCTTCAAGAAATCATCCACCTAGGTATGTCAAGTGTTCATCCATGGATTCCTTTAATCCATGAAGCCCAAGAATCTAAGTTTAAATTATAAATTATGATGTTTATGTTGTGGATTGATTATGATCATATAGATGTAATGTATGATACCCTAATTAGAATCGTTAAATAGGTTTTCATTAATTTATGCTATTATGTGGATTGAAATCTACTAAATTGTGTTGATTTATGCAACCATGATGAATTAATTTAATGTCCATGCCTAAGGTTATAGTTAGGCATGCAAGGTGTTTGATAAAATTCCTAAGAGAATAGGAAATATGCCTTATGACTCAATTGTGACCTAAATGATGAACCTATGCTTTACCTTTATGTTCAAAATGACTTCTATGTTATTGTTATGCATTGAAATTATTTGATGGATTGTTCATAAGATTAGCCTATGAAACTATGACATGTTTACATGCTTTCCCATTCATGTACCAAACCATGATAATTGAGTACCTCATGAAATTCCCCAATGGTTATATTATGGATTGTTGATTATGGTCGTGAGTCTAGGAATTGTCATGTCTTGTCAGTTTCATGATATCGAGTCCTGGGCACTTGTACCGAATATTTTAGCTATGTGCCTAGAGCCAGGGTCAGTTTCATAATAATCTCAGTCAAGCCATGATCAGTAGAATTCAGTCAGTTACATGACTCAAGAAAAGTCAGCAAATTCAGTATCAGTCCAAAAATCTCAGTAATCTCAGTCAGTTATCATATATCAGTAATATTCCTTTAGTTAACAAAATTTAGTAAACTCATTCCAGTTCAGTCTAGTATATTCAGTTCATTGTCTATTCAGATGGGAGTAGGATTCAGCACGGAGTGAGCCCAAGCATGGGAACTCATCTTCAAGTAGAGGGTGTGATCCTTAAGAGCAATCCTTGCGCTCCAGAACTACGTAGCCAACGTAGGTTGAGATATCAAACCTTCTAGATGAGGGTCGATGAGGTGGCTTAACCTATTAAATGAGGGTCCCACCATTCTCCTTAGAGTACCTGTTAAACGAGGGATCACTCACAACTTGTCCTTACCAGTGGCGCGGTATTGACACCCTTCCAGTTGGGGTTATAGATTGGACCCTAACTCAGCTATAATATCTTATTAGGGAAATGTCAGTTAAAGGACTACTTCCCACAGTTTCAGTTATAGAATTAGGACTCAGATACAGTTATTCAGTCTTAGTAATAGAACTCAGATAGTTATACAAAATTTAGGACTTTCAGATACATTCAACTCAGAACAGTACGAAACTTAGCTACTTCCATCAGAACCTAGACTGTCCGATACAATTGCTCTATATTAGTTATTTTAGTTACATTAATTATCAGTAACTCATGATATTAGTATTCAGACTCAGAAGTCAGTATTATCACGAATTCAGTTACAGTTACTTATTCATGCATGTATTCTTATGTTCATGTTATACAGTTAGTTAGTATTATTCATGCATATGAACCTTTTGCATTCAGCCTACCTCACTAGCATACCAGTACATTCAATCATACTAACTCATTTGCACTATGGTGTTTTATACCATAGGTTCAGTAGTACGAGCTCCAGAGCATCAGTAGCATTCAATTTTAGTAGTCAGAGTCAGCAGTGAGTCCTTATCATTCAAGGATGTTATGATTTGATTACTTCACTTCTACAATACTTAGTTTATTTCAGTAGTTAGAGTTAGTTGGGGACATATCCCATCAACTCCTTATTCAGACAGTATAGTGTTAGAGGCTTTCAGACTATAGGATGTTCAGACAGTTATTTCAGTTGTTTTGGTATTGATATACCATATTTTCAGACATTGTGTTTTATCAGATATTTGAACCTTATGGTCTTTCAGCCTTTTATTGTGTATTTATACAGTATATCATGTAGTGTTCTAGTACAGATATCAGTCATGGGTTAGCTTGTGGTCCTTTAGGGTCACGAGTACCGTGTAGCATTTTGGGTACCAGATTTAGGGCGTTAGATTTTCATATAATTATTATGGGTTTGCATTGCTTTTGAAATATATGTTGGGGATTTTGGTTACTAATGGTTGGATAATGTTTTCCCATGTTCTATTTATAGTTTTTCATGTTATAATATTAGTTTAAATATGTGGTTGCATGGAAATGGTTAATTGTCTCTTAGTTTTGGTTTTGGAAACTATATGCCCTTAATATGTTTGTTAAAATGCCAGTGAGAATTTTTTTATCACATAGTTTGACTTTTATCAAAAACCTTGCATTGCATAATATGTTAATGGAACCTAAATTAGTTTGATTAAATTAAATGATTTGGAAAGGCCTTGGTGGCTATGGTTTTGATTGATTTGAAATCCTATAAGGTATATGGGAATCCTTAAAGTGTTGGATAATAACCTTTCTTGCAATCTATTGTCAATATGATGATACCACTTCATAGTGCCTTGGTAGTTAATTTATGGAATTGGTGGTTTTGTTATGTGCTAAAGGTTTTAATTCAGCAATAATGGCAGGTTGTGATAGCTAACTGTGAAGGTGTGAGTCCAATGGATGGACATTAGAAACTCATGTTTACCGCCATGAGGGTTGGTCATGGTGACTATATACTTGTGGGGTACACGGGAATCCTCTAACTTTAAACTTTTATATATGTATCATGGAGGGAGAAGGGTACACGAGAATCCACGACCCCTATGATATCTTCGGTTTGTGCGGCTATATGTATTAGGGCCCATTTAGGGGATAACAGTGGTTCCATGTAGCTCGAGGGTGGTTTTAGGATGGTCAAGCTACACAACCTAGGTTAATATTTTTAATGCATGATAAACTTGATTTCCTTTCCTGGCTTGGTAATTATGTATGTATGTGGCTGCACATGATTATTTACTTTGGTTTTGAATAATGGAATTATTATATCCTTATACCTGAGTACATTCTAGCGTTCACCTACTAACCCATCTTCAGGCGTTGTATCCCTATATGATGCTGGAAGCGGCCATACTAGTACTTCTCTTGCTTAGTGACTTGGATTCGGGCATAGCTTTGTGTTAGACTAAATTGGTGAGCTTCTTTACTTCAAAAGACTCCATTTCATTCTATGGAATTATTTACAGTGTTTTTTTTTAGACTTTGGTTTTGGCTATAGTCGGGGGCATGTCCTAATCGGATGTTCTTGGTTACCGGATAAAGGCTTTGTATGACTACTATGGGCATGGGTGGTTTTGGTATTGGTGTTAGCCTTGGTATTGTTATTGTTATTTGGGCTGAAACCTGTTGGAATTTTGTTAGATGTTTGGATTGTTACTGTTATGAATTTTATTATTGTCTTTCGGTTATAATTGTTCTATCTTATTATATATTCGGAATTCATCCGACATAGGTTGCAGGGTGGTTATCGTTTGGTGTTAGAGGTGTTCTCCATTTCCAGTTTTACTTGAGGCACCAAACACAACAAGGCCATGGTTCAGATCGTGTCAGCAAGCTGTCGCTTTATGTATCGTGCATATGACTTGGGCATCTAGTTGGGATTATTGTAACGGCTTAACTAATTATCATTAAGGAAGATTTCATGCCTTAGGGAAGGGATGGTCATTCATAAGTATTGAAATAGAACTCAAGGTATGTAAATCTAAAACCTCTTTATTCGTGAGACACCACCTAAAGTCATATGTTCTCTGAGAAGAGTCCACATAAATCTTACTTAAAATCACCCGTTTCTCTGAGAAGGGTTCACATAAGTAGTTTGGTCGCCTACATTAACAGAGCATTTATGTGTACATTATGAACATCACTACATGTTTGTCATATCTTATATCTGCATATTCTTCCCATTTGAACGTACTTTTCTCCACACTTCCTACGTCTATCTGTTGAAGTCATGATATCAATATATTTTTGTCGGGTCATGTATTTATAGAGTTCTAACATGGCTATGTTCATACCTATTAGAAATTCTTAGAAATCACGTGTCATATATATTACATGATATAAATTAGAATAAATAGCCATAATATAGTTGCACTAGACATTAATGGCATAGCGATATGTTGTAAGATAATATAAAGACCTAACGTTTATATAGCTCGATACTATTGATGAAGTTAATTATTTATGGAAGGAACTCCTTGAATAGCTAAATAGTATTTGTCATAATATACCCGCATAGCCCTACAAGGCACTACTTGATAAAAGTTAACAGTGGGAGGGTATTCATAGGTTTAGCCTGACACACATGTGCAACGTAATTTTGTGCACATAATTGGGACCAGAACATTATAGTAAGCCCAAACATTGTAGCGTATGTGCCCTTGTGGCATCATTTGCATTTTGTGTCAATTGGAATTTCATGTACTATTTCCCCTAACTCGAGCCAATATATGGCACATATGGCCTGCGGGCAAACCCTCATAGTGAGCTCCTAAGTATGCACATACGACTGCAATTCAGTATCAAAAGCATACATAGACATGAGGTAACATTACGATACATTTGACACAAAATGCCTTCTGTAGGCCATCTTATCATCATTTGTATTTGATAGGCATAGGACATTACTTAGGCAAATTGTTAGGTATCTTATAATGAAGAATAGCTTTGAAGACACAAGTATAAGTTAATAAGGTTACCTACATAAGTCATACGATGGTTTTTGATAATGTTGATCTATAATTTCCCATACTTAATATGTGAGTTATGACATATAGAATAGTGAATTAGTCTCTTTTTCATATTGTAAATCAGTTTTTCACATGCTCATACCATAGGTCCGTCGTCTTGATATCTGATGCCTATGATCATTCATACTTGTTTCTTATTATTTATTCTGCTTTACATGCCATTACGTGTTTATATATACTGCTTTACATGCCATTCTTATTCTCTTTATTTGGGGTACTATATTCTCTAAATACAAGACAGGTATGCCGATAAGCGACTTTCATACTAGGTACTCGTCATATGTTCTGCAAAGCCATTGGTGAGTTTCTCTCTTATCTAGAGTTAATAGATGTTTAATACTCTTTGGTCATGTTTTTAGTTATAGTTGGGTTTATTAAGGCCTTTGTCTTAATAACATTACATTATACGGATACAGATTCTATTAGAGGCTTCGTAGATAGTATTAAATTATCTTATGTAATTATAGTTTCACTCGTCTATATCAGTTGGGTTCAATGGGTTAGAATTATGCATTTACATAGGCCTAATAATTATTAAGAAATGGTAACTATTCTACTTGTAAGATATGGCAATTTCATAGCACAAGCGTATATGGTTCTTGTCTGCTCTATCTAGGCGTAGAGCAATACATATATCATACAAGAAGGCTTCGTAGTAGCTCGTAGCATGTTTCTCTCCCTTGAATCTGAAATCAACTGTTGGAATCATAAGTGAGGTCTCATAGGAGCCACTAGAATATGCATTTCACTCACAAAAGTAAGAGAAACAGTGTTATCGATGCACAAGAAAACAACGGTATGCTGATAGGGCCATTTGTCCAACCCAATATGAGAATATGAACACTTAACTAAAACATAGTACAACCAGTTTATCCAAGTTAGAAACAAACATACGCTTAGTATATTAAATTTCAAATAAGTAGTTTAGTATTTCAAATAATAAGTCAACATATTATCACCAAGTCAAGTTCAGTTAAGACAAGTCAAGAAGTTAAAAAATTATCAATCGTATAAATATATTCTCTGGTTCACTCATGAAACCGTCAACTCACCTGACCCCCGTACATATATAATACATCGACCCTCTAGCCATGACATATAGGGGACAAATTTCCCATCATGTTGGATACTATAACTTACACCAACCCCTAAGGTAAAGTTCACGATCATTCCCTTCTCATTCTACGACTTTTCTACCATAATTCACCTAAACTATCAATTTCATAAATAAATTAGTGAATTAATAGGATGCAAAGATGAATTAATTGTTAATAATGAAAAACCCATTAAATTATTATTTATTCTCTCCCTTGCACTAGAAAACAACTAAAATCAGCTTGAACCTTCCTTGAACTTCAAAATTTAGCAATTCTAAGGCTTAAATATCCGTTTCTATTTAATAGGGAAGAAATTCTTACCTTAACAAAGTTGAATAATGAAAATTTGGTAAAAATTTCATTTAAATTGATTCTTCTCTTCCCTAAAACACATTAAGAAAAATAAACTATTTTTGAAAAAAAATAAAAAAAATTTGTGACTTTCACCATTATAGCGGTCGTTGACCAGGTTTGACCACTGCTATAGTGGGAATTTCTCTTTTATTGTGATAGTTGCTATATCAACGTGTAGGTTTCTATAGAAGCATCGATGGTATAGAATGTTTAGTGGAACTCGAAATTTCTAATTTTTATAGCACACCTTAAACTAGAGACATTTCAAATAATGTTTTTTACTCTAAGATCAATTTCGGGAGTTCTACTCATCCAAATTTAATTTCATAAATTCCTATAGGTTTCTTATTGTTTTAGCTAACTAAAAACCAAATCAAACACCATCAAACTTCCCAACTCATTTTCGAATTTATCTATACCATACCTCTCTCTAATTTTGATCAAAACTAGCCTAGTCTAGAATTTAAAACTTTAAAATCAAGAATAATTTTAGCAAGAAATTTTTAATGGGATTTTTATACATAACATTAGAAATGGTTGTTACAACATCGAGATCATGATTTTCATAATGTTGCTGATGATATTGATGAAAATGACGTTGATACTAAAATTATGAAGTTAATTATGTCAATAATTATATTTATGAGATTGAGAAGAGAAATAGATCATGTACACATATTGTATTCATACTTCCATTCATATGCATGGAATGTACATTTATATTTATATGTGGGTGATGGTTCCTTTAGTGAATTGAGTTATGTTGATGCAATATCATGGTTCCTTGTGTGGACTAGTTATTTCATGAGGTACAATGATTCCTTGAGTGGACTAGTTATGTTGATGGATATGATTTTTCATGGTAGAAAAGTGTGAGTGTAAGGTTAAGTATAAATATTGCTCTCTTATGTTATTTAGAGTTGCAAAGTTGATGTATATTGTAGTGTCCTTGATTGTAAAGTTGTTGAGATTAGTAATTGTCTTTGTTGTTGCAATTTCGATGGTTAGTGGTAGTATAGAGAGTGAGGATTTTCATGAAAGAAGATTAATGAGAGAGAGAAAGTATATAGAGTTTCTAAAATAAGGCAATTGTGTAAGAATTGAGGCTTAGATTAATCAATGAAAGGTAGTTAATAAGTCATACCCCAAGGGTAAATTAATATTGGTTAAATAAAAGAAAGGTGATAAGGTTAGAAGTCGAAGTAAGTTAAGTATCCTCAATTATTAAGCATGTATGCTTATCACGATCTTCTTATTTGCTATATGTTGTTATAAATTTCTAACCCCGGTCGACTGGTGATACCTATTAATACGTATAGTTTAACGATACTACACTTACTATATCTCCATTTGGGGATCTAGCCATGTTGTAAGTACAACAATGTCTATTTTGTAGCAGCTTTTGTCATCCTTATCCTACATGAATATTATGTTTTGGGTGATTCCTCTATCTGTTTAGTGCTCTTGTACCATCTTAGAATAGATTCTAGAAAGTTTAGTAAAATTCCACATTGTATCATTTTGTAATAAAGTTTTATTTTTGAATAAGAAAGGTTATTTATTGATGGATTTATTTATGTTTATGGTTTAATAATGTTTTTCACAATAATTGAATGATTGGGTTGTAAGTGTTCTCCTATCTAGGCTAGAGTTGGTAGGTGACTGCATGATACATGATTTGGTTTATGACACATTAGTTGCATCAGAAGCTTGGCCAAGAGTTTCAAGTCGTAAATGGACCTTCAAGAATTTTTTAGAGTTTCATGAACCCAAACTAAAATGCTATCTATCAAAATGACATTGCAAACTCAATTGAATGGACAAAATTCCAATGCAGGTTATTTCGATATATAGGCCAAAGCACATCTTTTCCATTTACACTAAAATTCATCCAATAACCCAAAATAAGTCTAGAAGTGGAAGGTCCCCCTATCTCAAAACCCACATTTTCGAGCTATCAAATCTGTCAAAATTTTCATTTGAGGACATTTACTAGAAGTTTTGATTATAGTCAAACTTCTTACCTTTAAAAGCTTCAAAATAGAGAAATTGACTTAGAACTCAAATGAAATGCTCGAGAATCGAACCTATTCCATCAAGTCATAATTGACCTGTAGCAACTAGAAGAAAGCTCAAAATGCAAAAATGGTAGAAAAATAAAGAAAATGACCTGGAGGGTCAGTACATATAAATTTAGCACAATGAACTCACAAAAGATAGTAATATTCAATTAAAAGATTTAATCGAAGTGTAACTTTTATTTGACATATGTAATATAATGGCTGTAAAAAAATAAATAAAGAATGAATTGATTAAAAAAATAAATTCCGTTGCTTTGTTTTTTATTTTATCTTATTTCTTGCTAGAGGTGATTTCTCGCATCCTTGATCTAGTTCAAAGCTTGAGCTTCTCCAGTTTGGCTATAAAATGGAATATGAAAAATAATTCAATAAATAGAAATGAATAGTATTTAAGTCCCCTAATAAATAAATGATTCACCATATAACCTATAGTATTTCTGCTAAATTGAATTTATATTGAAATATTTGATATTTAAAAAATAATAAATCATTGTTTCTATCTACCCTTGAAGCTCCCAATAAGTAGATTATATTAATTAAATGAGACATTTGGAAGAAAATGACACCAAGGATAGATTAGATAAATATAATCATATTTTTAAAATTATTAATTATCTTTCTAAAGAGATGCATAAAGATATCCAAGAATCTTAAAAGCTTAATAATATGAACCAAAGATATTAAAATGAAAGGTACCTTTGTCCACCATCTTAAAATCACAGTCAGCCTCACAATGCGCGATGCTCTCGCCCTTCCATATGCTCGGGTCGTAGCACCTATTATAGCACTAATCATTCAAAAGAGCGGCAGAGACCTGCACAATTGATAACACATCCATACACATTAGAAATATTGTTACAAGTTTATTTGCCTCCTTTTTTTCATGAAGGTTAATTTTTTGTTTTTTTGTTAATAGATTTTGCTTCTTTTTATTTTGGCTAGTTTTTTGTGCTTTGCTTTAAAAGCCTTGAAGGATTTCTTGAACACAAAGATATAGTATATTTATAGGAGTTTGTAACTTATATTCGAGGATATACGTTGAGGTAAGGAAAAGTTGTGGATTTCCTTATATTTTGGAAGTTAACTTTTTCCTTAAATTAAGGTTAAACTTACAATAACTCTCATTGTGACTTTTAGAGTTTTTTGTATTTTAAACATTTTGATCTTCCCTGATTTTGATTTACATTATTTATGAGTTGTGAAAATGATTTGCACGGTCCCTAAAGCATTTGCAAGTAATGTATATAAATTTGTAATATTGAGTAGCCTTTAAATTGATATAATTAACTTTGGTCAATAATTTTATGATTCAAGAGTTGAATGGTGATTCTGTCAGTTCTATTTATATCTGAAATATCCATTTTGAATTAATTACATAGCTAGTTCGGGTCTTGAAAACTCTTTTTATTATTTTTGAACGTTGGTCAAAATACTAGTTTATTGACCAAGATGTAATTTTGGGGGTAAATTTATTGATAATGACCTCCTTTGAAATAATTGATGATTCTATTGGGACCAGAGCATGTTTTATGATTAATTTACACTATTGATTCATGTTTACAGGATTCTGGATGAGCTCCGAGGATCAAAATTAAGTATTAAAAATTGTTGGTGTTAGTGCAACCGCTAAAGGGTCACTTGGCCTCTAAAGTGATGCCTCTGTATCTAGATACAAGATGGATTTTGAATTTTTGATATTTTTGATATTTTGGAAGATTGAAAGCTCCAATGAGGTGATTCACAATGTAATTTTCTAGTATAATAATTGGGTATGTGATTTTACCTTTATTTTATTCATTTTTCAAGATTATCCATTCCATTATTTACAATTTAATCCATAAAGTTGAGCTTTGAATTTCAAAGTTATGAAATTGAAAGTTCTTAATTTAAAGGTCGATTTGAAATGAGTTTTCATTGATTTTTAGATTTTAAGTTCCTTGTATCATGGGCAAACTGATTTTGAGAAACAATTGTGTTTGATAATAGAATTTTGAAATTTATCCCATAAAGTGAAAAATGATTATTTTGATGATTTTAACCTCGATTTCTACTCGATTTTCAATGGTATTTTTAGATTTATATCCTTTAAACTATCGATAACATAATTCAAAACAAAAATTTCAATTTACTCTTTTATTTCAAGATCGATTTTCAAAGTGATCTTACACCCGAAACCAAAGTATATGAATATGGGTGTCGGTGTTCTTTTATTTATATGTAGATATCATATTTGAATAGATTGGACATATTGGAGGCAAGTTGAAATGTACCTTGACTCTTTTCTGAGGTGTTTATGTGTTAGGCACTTCTTTGATTGTGTTTTGTGAATCACTAAGATTTTAGGGATCCCGCTTAAATGAGATGATGAGCATCTTCATAGCTACTAGAGTCTGTTGATAAGTTAAAATAATAAAAATGGATACGTTGACTATTTTTCTCTACTTGTGCATATGCTTATGGTAAAATGTGGCTAGATGACTTAAAGATCTTGAGTAAATTGATAATGGGTATCTATTTAAGAGCTTAAATCATGTTTGATGAATATTTATGTAATGATTCAGGTTTAGTAACCATTTAGGAAATAACTATGCTCTTATGATATTTAGGAAACACTTGGAGTATCAATAGACTTGTAGTAGTTGATGTAATTATTGAGGTTATTATATCACAAGATATAACCAATGATAGTATAGTTAAATAGTTAATAAAAGAATTTTCGCGTAGTTATTAGACAAACAATGAGGGTGAACTTTAAGACATATTGCTAACTAGTATAGTTCTTGTTTTTATGGTCAGTTTGGAAAGCCACATCGTAATTACAATTGGTGTAATTACTAGGGTAGTAATTACCAACCAAGTAATTATACAACCTAGTAATTTCAATTACTTGTTTATTTGCCACAATTTAATTAGAGAGTAATTACAAGTGTACTACTTGGTTGCACAAGTGTAATTACATAGTTATATTAAATTTTATTTTATAAATTTTAATTATCAAAAACTAAAAATTTATATTAGAGAAATAAGGAACTTTAAAAGTGATAATAAATTAAATATTATATATATAGAGAGAGAGTCTTTTGAAATATATTAATTAATAACATATGTTCTTATAAAAAAAGAACTGATTTATATTTTTTAGACTAGTATATTTTAATAAATTAATCATAAAAACCTAAAGTACATGATTTAAGAACATCATGAAATTCTTGTTTGACAAAATGATTAATATTATAAATAATGTGTAACGACCTGATTTTTGATAAAATATATGAAATATGCATTTCTATGTGATTTGACTATTTTACCCCCTTCTTGTGGTTGTGTTGTGGTATTTCTAGGGTGCGGTGGTGATTGGAACATTTACTGATGCATTTTGGTGTAATTTATGTGATTTTGTGGGTTTTGTCGGCTTTGAGAGCCTTATGGTTGATCTCATTGTTATATTTTGATCCATTTGAGGGATGGCAAAATAAATTATGCCAGCAGATCCAAAATGCCAATTTTAAGGTGGTGATATGTTTGTGGATTTTATAACTTTTAAATCTCATTATGACTCTCGGTTGAAAAGTTGTGTTTTGGAGCTTTGGGGGTCAATTTTTTCAAAATGACGTCTTTTCTAAAATCTGATATCTTCATTGAGTCTGGATTACCAAATTAGATAGGGTAGCATATCGTCATAACCTGAGGCTACCCCTAGTCTCGACAACAGTTCTTATAGTCATAGGTGACTATAAGCTAACCCATGAGTTGGTACCTGCTGTGAGCACTAGGTACACTAGCAATAAAACATGTATGCAGAAGATAAACTAATAAGGCTAAAATCAATCTAAATACTGAAAACACAACTAATAATACTGATAAATGGACTAGTTGTCTAACTGATTGCTTGAAAGCCTCTAAACTTACTGAGGAGTTGATGGGACAAGCCCCAACTAACTCAAACTGACTAACAGAAAAAAATGCGGAAATAACTAAATAAACATAAAAGGTCCTCTATAGATGAGGACTCACCACTGCTGCTTCTGCTGAAGTGCTAGACTGTCGAAGTACGATTGGGAACTAAGCATCCGAACCTATGTATAAGACATCATAGCCCAAAAAAGAGTATGCGATTAGTACTTTGAATGTACTAGTATATGAAGGCTGATATACATGGGTTACTGTACACATACAATATGGAATAACTGAATAGCATGAGACAACAAAACATAAATGCATGAAAACTGAAATATCTGAGAATGCATGACCAAGCATATATATACTTCTGAAATAATCTATAAACTAAATTACTGAAATTTGATAACTAAATGACTGTTAATATGTATGCTTTGGTTAGACAAACCTGAACTGAATTATGGACTGAATACTACACTAAGACTGTTGGAGGTATTATCTAACCTACATGCCCCAATCTGAGTTAATCGGGGACCAACCTGTAACCCAGATGGAAGAGTGTCAGTACCGTGCCACGGGTATTAACACTGGCTATATGGATTCACTAAACTATTGTCCCAAAGGACTAAGGAGTCACCCTATACTGGAATAAAATTTATGTGATATATGTCAACCCTAAACTAGAAGGAAGACATCTCAAACCTACGCTGGTTGCGTAGTTCTGTAACTCAGGGATTGCTACTAAGGGTCAAACCCTAAACTAGTAGGAATTCCACCATCCCTGGGTTCGCTTGGTGCTGAATCCTACTCCCAACTGAATGATACTATTTACTGGACTGAACTAAGCTTAACTGAGAAAACAATTGATCATAACAACCAACTGAAAGACAATACTCATGGTTTTTTTGAATTTATTCTAAAGATACTGAAATTATGTAAAGAACTAGGTATCAAGTATCTATAATCCACCAGTAATGAATGCAAATAACAATGATGACATATAAATCTTTAAAATCCATAGTAGGGGATCATTGCTCAAAACTGAATATTTAGACATGTCATCAAATACATAAGAGTCATGAATTTAAGCATGGTAACGGGTAAAGTATGCAAGGATAACATGAGTAGAATACTAAAACCATTAATTATGGATTTCAATATTCAAGCATGTAATGGATTATCCCATCGAAAACACTTGTAAACATAACTAAAAATCAAAATCAATAATAGTGTCATGGAAATAATTTAACTTCAACATGTAAAAACTCATAATTTAAAAATAAGAAGGGAATCTTGGACTCCTTAGGTGAAAAGGGCTCATGGATAAACATCACGCATACCTTAAACCCTTAAGCTTGAAAGAGAAACACCAATCTTGATGCTTTCTGAAAGGTTCTTGGATTTTTGAACTTTAATTCTTGGTTTACTTAGAGAGAAAGTAATGGAAATAGATGTTCTTGGGAGGAGTATAGGTTTTCTTCGAGAGGAGATTTGAAGAAGATTGGAAAATAATGCCCTAACTACATTATAATTCATGAATTGATGAATTGAATTGAGGGGGAATGACACAATTGCCCCTCAGGCAATTCAATTCGTAACTGGAATGCGGTTTACAGGGTTACCATGATGCGATGAGGGTTCCATTGCTATTACCACCGCGATGTGGCCATATTGCGATGAGTTACTGGAATTGTGATCCAAGCATGACCTAATCCCTCATCTAAAAAATCCAAAACTTCTTCAAGACATATAACTTACACCCCTGAATATGGATTAACTCAAAAACCAACGTCTTGAGGTCGGGAAGACCAATTTAAAAATTCTCAAAATTAAGAGGCCTTAAAAATGACTAATTCCCCATCACTTCATAAAATTTTCAGGATGTAAGCCTCTTATGTATGCGTCTAGGAGCTGAACTGAGCTAAGAATAATATGGGGTATAACAATATATCCTTCTTGGGAACATTCGTCCTCGAATGAGACTGATTAGGATGAGAGCTCTGAACTAAAGCAACTGAGATCACACAGTAAACATGCATAACTGAAAGCATGATTACATGACTAAGTCTGAAATGTGATACATGAGCTGAACTGATTTCATAAATGTATTCAATGACATGAGAATGATATATAGCTGGAACTAAGAATGGAAAAGAAATAATCTAAGGAAAACTGTTACCTTAAGTTGAGTATGAGTTTGCCGAGAAAAGATGAGGGTACTTGGTACGCATATATGCTTCTACTTCCCAAGTGGCTCCCAAAATGGACTAATTCAGCCAATGAACTTTGACCAAGGAATTTTTTTCCTTAGTCTATGAATCTGATGAGTGAGGATCTCAACTGGAAATTCTTCGAAGGAGAGGCTATCCTTAACCTCCATATCCTCCAATAGAATAACCACAGTTGAATCACTAATAAACTTTTTTAATAGGGAAACATGAAACACTAGATGTATTGATACCAAATCTACAGGTAATTCTAGCTCATAAGCTACACCTTCTTCGAACCAACCAATAGGAGATTTACATCTCCTGCCATAGAGGGCCTTAAATGAAGCTATCTGAGTACTGGAGTGATAATAGTTATTGTAGGCAAACTCAATCATGGGTAAGTGATCATCCCAAATACTTTTAAAGTCAATAATTCATGCCCTAAAATGCCTTCTAGGCCTCTGGTGTTCAAACTTGACTTGTTGACAGTTAGAGCACTTAGCTACAAACTATGCAATATCCCTCTTCATACCACTGCAAAAATAGATTTCCCGCAAAGCATAATACCTCTTAGTGGCTCCTAAGTGAATGAAGTAAGGCATACCATGAACTTCTGGTAAAACTCATTGTCTCAAATCATCAACACACAACACAAACAGCCTACCCTAACGTCGCAACACACCATCTCCCCCTTGGGAGAAAACCTCTACTCTCTAATATCTAACTGATTCCTTCAACTTAACCAAACTGAAATCCCTAATTTGCTTTTCTTTCACTTTGGAAACGAAAGAATTTCCAAACCATTTTGAACCCATATGCTACCCTCAGCTGAATCAACCAACTGAATACCTAATCTAGTAAGGTAATGAACTTTGCTAATTAACTTCTTCTTAACCTCCTCAACATGACCAACACTACCCATAGATAACCTATTAAGGGTATTTACCACTACATTGGCCTTGCTCGGATGATACAACACACTCATATCATAATCTTTTAACAACTCAAGCCACCTTCTCTGATGAAAATTTAAATCCTTCTGGGAAAACACATGCTGTAAATTTTTGTGATCAGTGATCACATAAACATGAACTCTATAAATATAATACCTTCAAATTTTCAAGGCAAAAACAATAGCTATTAACTCAAGATCATGGGAAGGATAATTCTTCTCATAAGGCTTAAGCTATCTAAAAGCATAGGCTATGACTATACCTCTATACATTAATACATAATAGAGACCAACTCTGGAAGCATCACAATAAACAACAAACCCATCTAAGCCATCTAGCAAAGTCAAGACTGATGCTGAGGTTAGTCGAGTCTTCAACTCTTGAAACCTTTTTTCACAAGAATCTGACCACTGAAATTTAACTTTCTGATAAGTCAATCAAGACATGGGGGATGCAATAGAAGAAAACCCTTCAAAAACCATCAGTAATAGACAAGAAAACCCAATAAACTCCTGATGTCTGATAGAGAGATGGGTCTGGGCTAGTTTCTCACTTCTTCAATCTTTTGAGGGTGAACTTTAATGCCATCATAGGAAATAATATGGTCAAGAAAAGCTACTAATACTAGCCAAAACTCGTACTTATTGAATTTTATAAACAACTAATAGGCTTTAAGAGTCTGCAATACAATTCTGAGATAGTCTGCATGATCATTTTCACTATAGGAATAGACAAGTATATCATCAATGAATACTATGACGAACATGTCCAAGTACTTCTTTAATACTCTGTGTATCAAGTCCATGAAAGCCACTAGGGAAAGACATAACTAGAATTTCAAAGTGACCATACTGAGTTTTGAAGGTTGTCTTCAAAATGTCACATTCTTTGACTCTGAGCTGATGATAGTCGGATCTGAGGTCTATCTTAGAGAAATAACTAGTACCCTAAATTTTATTGAACAATTCATCAATCCTGGGGAGTGGATACATATTCTTGATTGTGACTTTGTTCAACTAATGATAATGGATGCATATTCCAAGAGAACCGTCTTTCTTATGCACAAACAAGATTAGAGTTCCCCATGGGGAAACACTAGGTCTGATTAATCCCTTATATAAGATATTATTAAACTATTCTTTAAACTTTTTGAGCTCATCTAGAGCCATTCTTTAGGGTGGAATAGAGATAGGCTGGGTATCTAAAAGGAGATCTATTTCGAAGTCAATTTCCTTTTTGGGAGGAACTCTGAGAAGATCTTCAAGGAAAATGTCTGGAAATTCCCTTAATACTAAAATTGACTTAAGGCTTGGAGTCTCAAAACTAAAGTCTTTGACTCGATCAATATGGTAAACACACCCCTTATATATCATTTTTTTCCTTAAGATATGAAACAATCTGACCCCTAAGTACTGAAGTACAAACCCTCTATTCAATAATTGGTTCATTGGGAAAATAAAACTGGATGAATCTATTTCTACAGTTAAATAAATCATAACATGAGTGGAGCCAATACCAAGAATGACATCAAAGTCAGTCATCTCTTACTCCATAGGATCAATTGATATGACTTTCTAAGATACTGTACCAATGCGATTTCTGTGTACTCGTCATGCTATGATAGACTTACCCACTAGGGTAGACACTGAGAAAGGCTCTGCTAATATTTTAAGACTGACACCAAAATTGATAGCTATATAGGGGGTTATAAAAGAAAGAGAAGCTCCAGGGTCTAATAAAATATAAATATGAAGATGAAAGACCTGTAATGTACCTGTAACCACATTAGGAGAACTTTGTTGATTATGTCGAGACTGGACTACATACAACCTGTTCTAGTGCTGTCCAGTTGTTGCACTGATAGTGACACCCTACTGAGTCGGGCGATCAGCTGGAACTTCGAAACGACTATACTGACTATGCTGACCCACCTGTGGGCATTCTCTGACTCTGTGTCCTATCTTACCACATCTAAAACATACATCACTGCTAACCTTACACACACCCTGATGATTCCTACAACACTTCCTACAGAGTGGATTAGTACAACTACTATTCATACTATCCCGAGACTTGGAGCTTGGCACCCTATCCCAATTGTCAATCTGAAACTTTGGTACTGGTGCACCAGCTCAAGGCGGAGCTAGATATGAAATTTTTTGAAAGAAATGAGAATGGTTACCACTTTCTAACCTCGACTTAGAAAAGTTAAAGCTACCTATTTTGTCCCTCTTATTCTCTCTCTCTTTCTCCTTAAACTTTTATTCTTCAATTTATTGAGCATGAACCATAAGCCTAGATAGGTCCATCTTCTTAATCAACATAACAGTCCTACACTTATTGAGCGCACTATCAGCTATACCAGAAATAATCTTACTCATTCTAGACCTACTATTAGCCACCATCAACGGAGCATATCTCTTGAATTGGTAAACTCAAGCGAGTATTCCTTCACACTCATATTACCCTGCTTCAGGTTAATGAACTCCAACACCTTATCTTCCCTCAATTCTAATGGAAAGAACCTATCTAAGAAGGCCATGTCAAACTCCTCCCACTCAACAGGCCCTACCTCGAAACCCCTATCCTCCTTCCACTTCTTCTACTACATGTGAGAAATATCCTGTAACTAGTAAGTTGCCAATTCTACCCTCTCACTCGAAGTGACACTCGTAATATTAGTCACCGTCTAAACCATACCAAGAAAATCCTGCAGATCCTCCTTAGACTTGGATCCAAAAAAATTCATTTGGGTAAAATCCCGAATCCTAGCTGCAGTTGTATTTTTCACTTGGTTAGCTGGGGCAATAGCTTGTTGGTGGTTCTGAATAGCTACTGAGTGAGCCAAGGTAGTGAATGTAGATATAAATTCAGCATGAGAGTGCTAACTCCCAAATCACTCCAATATTTAAGGGGTGAAGAGGTCGTTGTCAATAACCCAACTCACGTAGGAGTTGAATCCATAAGGAGCGAATTATAAATTTCAAATCCTATGGGTGTTCCACTTACTAAAAGGTTACCTTGAATGCTAAAAAACACAACATGTATAATAAAGTGGGGGAATTGGTTTAAACTTTGTTTCCAACAATCTTTAGTTAACAACATATTAATTTAGCACTTTTGATTTAGAATCATGATTTGAGAAGATTTTGAGATTATGTCTACCTAAAGGTAAAGAGTGCATGGGTTGTTGAGAGTTTAACACGAAACTTAGTTGTTGAGTAGAAGATAAGCAAGGTCAAAGGTATTTGTAGTTAGTCTTTCAACAAAACCACAAAGATTTCACCCATTGGCTCTTTTGACTACCTAACAAGTGTGCAATTCAAAATAACCCAAAACCTTAATAAGCATCCCTATTTCTAGGATGATGCCCTGACATCGTTTACTTTCCAATCCCACTTATTTCTAAGATTGCAAGAGGTAGTAAACTACAGGCTTAATTGTCCACCATTATCTTGTCACCTTATTGCCCTCTTTTAAGGATATTATGGGGTCCCATAACTTTAACTCTATCCCTCTTTGAAGGATGATGAAGAGTTTATAGAGTTTGGGGATTACACCCATCAAACCTATTTGGATATTTGAGGTTTTCACCCATAAATTTCAACTATTAAGCTCAAGTAATGGTGGAATCCATAATCAGCAACTAAAAATCATGCAAACCCATCAACACCCACATACAAATACACTTTAGTTCAATATAATCTTAACACTAAATCACTTAGTTACTCATGAAAATAGCAAAGAAATATATACCATAAAGATTATCCAAAGCATTCATTCTTCACAAAACACCAAGAATTTAACTCTCCAAAATTAGTTACAATCTTGCCCAAATTAGGGTTCTTGCTTCAAATTCAAAAATGTCTATGAGGTAAGCAATACCCAAATAAGAAAGGGTTTTTTCCTATATAAGGTTTGGGATTCATCCATGTGAATTTACAAAATTTCCTCGGACATCATTCTTGATTAGCCGCGATTGTGTGAGAATGTCCGTGATCATAGCTAATATGACCACAATTATGCTCTTCGGCCATGGTCGCCTGACCATCTTGACTGACCACTACCGCGGTCTATAAATTGTGATTACGGTAACTGAGGCTGAAATGCTCCAGGTCTTTAGTTGCACTTCTCTTGCTTTCTTTTGATAATTTTAAGATTCAATCCACATCTTTCTATCTCATCAACTATATGCCTACATAGTATGGATATTAGTGCATTTAATCATAATTATGTCTTATTTATTCACTCAAAACAAGGTAATGTGCATGAATGTTGAGTGCGAATGAGTGGCAAAATCACCACTCATCAACACCCCCAACTTATAATCTTGTTTGTCCTCAAGAAAAACCACCCCTTTACTATGAGACAAATTCACATATATGCCTATATTTTACCACAAAATCTCTTCACACATGGACAGAATGATTTTAACAATGCCCCCTCAACATTAAAACAAAATAACGGAGGATGCAATAGACTTTGAGAAGAAACCATATGACAACTACTAACACTCTAGAAATGAAGCAGGTTTCAACTTTTATCACATTATACTCCATTTGTCTCATTTTTTTAAAGATGACAAAATCACCCACCTCAACTTATTCACATGCCTCCTCACAAGAAAGAAAATTTTAGCACACCAAGTTATTGATCATTCAACAAGTAATTTAAGTACAAACTCTTTCTCTCTCTATCTCTTAAGAAAATCTCAATGTTAAACAGGTACAATGCCATAGGCTTGCCCCTATCTTCAATCTCCACTATAATGACCACACTTGGTTGGGAATTACAAAGGACTTTTGAGTTTGTAATGTAGGTTTGGGGTTTGGTAGGATATCAAGTTATAATAATAAGGCTAAACCCTTCTTGAATTTCTACATCATACACTTTTAAATTTTATCTATTGGGCGACTTCTTTCCATTCATTATTTTGCCTGCTTTGCCTTTTCTTGTTTTTCCTATTTTTCTCTCTCCTTTTTTGTGCATAAATCATACCTTTATTTAATTTATTGGATATTTTCTTTCTTCTAATCATTTTGCTTTATTAGCTTAAGCTTGTAGGAACTTTATTATGATTTCATGGCCCAGCTATACCTTTTCAATTTCTACCACCCCTAACTTAGGCTTTTAGCCTTATTTTGCATTCTTAAGTTCAAGGAGTGTAGGGTTCAAAAGAGGAAAAATAGAAGGTTCATGGCTTGTAATGTGTTTACCAAAGAAAAGTCCAAAGTCTCAAAGGGAGTAACTAGGGATAACTCCTATGTATTGATAGGCTTTTTAGGCTAAAGTGGGCTTCCAATGTCACAACATAGCCTATGATCATTTTACCAACCAATCACAATAAAAATTTATCCTTGAAAGACTAATAGGGCAAGTTCTAGATGGTACAAGTACACATGAGATGTACACAAATAATCTTACACATATGGCATGCGATGATTGTAAAGGGGGTTTAATTTTTCCACCTGCTCGAGACAAATATAAAGTACCAACTATTTTCCGAAGTCACTTTTCAGAGTCATAAAAAAGAAAGATTTTTAAAAGGTTTCTCATATCTATGCCCTCAAATTTTGCAAAATTTTTTGTATGGAGTGGGGTTGACTTTGCATCCGTACAATTCATAATTTTCTAATCAGGGAAAGAACCCAAGCTATTGTCTCATGTGGCTTTAATATCGGTGAACCACCCATATGGCTACTCAGACTTCACCAATGGGTATGAATATTATCCTAAATCATCAATGCCATAGGTACTCAGACTTTCCTTAGATTAACCATGATTCCATGGGTACTCAAACTTTCCCTGCATCTATAGCTAAAAACCTAATCATGAAGGTTTCCCATTAAGAATATCATCATTCAGTCTATCATAGGGAAAAGCACATCAAATAGAATTAAAATAAAGTAACAAACTAAGAACAAAGTAACTAATCCATGCAAATATGGGAACCATCAGAGTGCCAGAATATTACAACCCAGATAAAAATAAGAATCATCCAAAAGAGCATAAAAGTATGCAGAAATATCAATTATACATGCCCAAATAAAATGAATATGGAGACCCCCCAACCAAAAAGGTAGCAGTGTCCCCACTGCATAAATAATTAAGAATAAAAGATATAAGGTCGCTCCCTGAAAATACATCAAGGGCTGCTATCACTCCCAGACTCTGTATCATTATTACTTTTCTCAAGGTCTGACCACTCCACTGGGGATTCATCATCACTCTCCATCTTCCCCATCTATTTACTTAACTGACAATCGTATAGAGAGTGATACCTGCTCTCTAAAATGGGATTTAGGAAGCAGACTTCTCGCCCTATAATAAAAGAGCTCTATATAGCACTTTAGATTTTGCGCTTTACAAAAAGGAGCTAATCAACGGGAGAGCTTATGCCCAGCTAATTGAATGGAGTTCCCGACTTTAAGGAATCAAGTTCAAGTACCGAGGAGATTCACGACTTAGAAAAAGACTCGACCCTTCCCAATACCAATGACAGAGCTATCTCTGGAAGCTGAAATGCGACGTTTAAAACCCCTCGTGTTAACAGAACCCCTGGAAGGGGGTAAACGTGCCATAAAAGGGCTTTTAGTGGCCTCTAAAAAGGAATTTTTTTATAATTGCACTAGCGCACTAAATCTATCTTGACTACGGCACCCGCGGTGAGCCTTTCTCCCGAAAGAAGGTCACCTTCATAAAGGCCCGTAATCCAACTAAGAGAAAGAGGTCTATCTCTTCCAACATTTTATTACTTCTATCCCTTTGAATAGCAAAGTTACCCACGTCTCATAAGGCCAAGAGTTCTGTCATTCCTCTTTGTCAACTCAAAGTCTAAGGCAAGGAACTTTCAATTCCATTTTCTTTTCTTTTCATACGCTCTTTTATTGAGACCAAATCCTTTCTTCTTTCAAAAGAGTTCCCCCCTCCCACTATTACTACTACAAAGAGACTAGCCGCGGCAAGAGATTCAATAGGACCGGAGTCGTTAAAAGCGAAAGAAGTTCCGATCACAGCTTCTCAAACAAAATGAATTAGGGAAAACAGAGAATTTATTATAGAGTATATAAATTCGACCATAGAGATCAATTTCTAGTCGCATAGCTTTATAATAATTTTGCAAAGCTTTCGCATAATTTCCTTTGGATTGAGCCAACATCCATTACGGTCGTCATTCAATTGAAACAATCTCCGTTCCAGAACCGTACATAAGAATTTCACCTCATACGGATCCTCCCTTATGTGCATAATGAGATTAATACATAGAATCAAAAAAGAAAGATTTAGAGCCTGAGTCAATCGATAGTTGGGAGCAACTTGAAGGTGAAAGAGACATAACTTTGGGCTTTGTTGATTTATTGCGTGATGATTTTGTTGAACAAGATCGAAGTTGCAGTATTTATTTCACTCAAGATTGGGTCTCTTTACCTGGTGTTATACCTGTGGCTTCAGGAGGTATTCATGTTTGGCATATGCCTGCTCTGACCGAGATCTTTGGGGATGATTCCATACTACAGTTCGGTGGAGGAAATTTAGGACATCCTTGGGGTAATGCGCCAGGTGCCGTAGCTAATCGAGTAGCTCTAGAAGCATGTGTAAAAGCTCGTAATGAAGGACGCGATCTTGCTCGAGAAGGTAATGAGATTATTCGCGAGGCTTCCAAATGGAGCCCAAAACTAGCTGTTGCTTGTGAGGTATGGAAAGAGATTGTATTTCATTTTGCAGCAGTGGACATTTTGGATAAGTAAAAACAGTAGACATTAGCAGATAAATTAGCAGGAAATAATGAAGGATAAGGAGAAAGAACTCAAGTAATTATCCTTCATTCTCTTAATTGAATTGTAATTAAACTCGGCCCAATCTTTTACTAAAAGGATTGAGCCGAATACAAAAAAAATTATATTTCATATATTTTGACTAAGTATATACTTACCTAGATATACAAGATTTGAAATACAAAATCTAGAAAACAAAATAAAAATCTAAGAGTCAAATCTTTCTATTGTTGTCTTGGATCCACAATAAATCCTACGGATTCTTAGGATTGGTATATTTTTTTATATCCTGTAGTTTGTAGCTTCCCTGAATCAAGCCAAGTAGCACAACTCTTTCTACCCATCCTGTATATTGTCCCCTTTGTTCCGTTCCGTGTTGAAATAGAAGCAACATTTATTACTTATTATTTTATTAGATTTTAGATTAGTTAGTGATTAGATATTAGTATTAGATGAGATTTTAAGAAATTTTTTTTGATTTCTTTATAGGAGTATAGGAGAGAACAAATCTCTTTTTTTTCGATGCGAATTTGACACGACATAGGAGAAGCCGCCCTTTATCGAAAATTATATTATTATATTTATATTATTTTTAATAATAAAAGGGGGTTCCGACATATTAATATATAGTGAAGTGTTCCCCCAGATTTAAAACTTTTTTTCAATACTCATTACTAATCCTACTAATAATCCTAGTGATTGGATTTCTATGCTTAGTCTGATAGGAAATAAGATATTCAAATAAATAATTTTCTAGTGAATGACTATTCATCTATTGTATTTTCATGCAAATAGGGGGCAAGAAAACTCTATGGAAAAATGGTGTTTTAATTCGATGTTGTTTAAGAAGGAGTTCGAACGCAGGTGTGGGCTAAATAAATCAATGGGCAGTCTTGGTCCTATTGAAAATACCAGTGAAGATCCAAATCGAAAAGTGAAAAACATTCCCAGTTGCAGTAATGTTGATTATTTATTCGGTGTTAAAGACATTCGAAGTTTCATCTCTGATGACACTTTTGTAGTTAGTGATACGAATGGAGACAGTTATTCCATCTATTTTGATATTGAAAATCAGATTTTTGAGATTGACAACAATCATTCTTTTCTAAGTGAACTAGAAAGTTCTTTTTATAGTTATCGAAACTCGAGTTATCTGAATAATGTATTTAGGGGCGAAGATCCCTACTATAATTCTTACATTTATAATACTCAATATAGTTGGAATAATCACATTAATAGTTGCATTGATAATTATCGTCAGTCTCAAATCTGTATACATACTTCCATTATAAGTGGTAGTAAGAATTACAGTGACAGTTACATTTATAGGGCCATTTGTGGTGGTGAAAGTCAAAATAGTAGTGAAAACAAGGGTTCCAGTATACAAACTCGCACAAAGGGCAGTGATTTAACTATAAGAGAAAGTTCTAACAGCAGTGATTTACTATAAGAGAAAGTTCTAATGATCTCGAGGTAACTCAAAAATACAGGCATTTATGGGTTCAATGCGAGAATTGTTATGGATTAAATTAGAAGAAATTTTTGAAATCAAAAATGAATATTTGTGAACAATGTGGATATCATTTGAAAATAAGTAGTTCGGATAAAATTGAACTTTTGATCGATGCGGGTACTTGGGATCCTATAGATGAAGACATGGTCTCTCTGGATCCCATTGAATTTCATTCGGAGGAAGAGCCTTATAAAGATCGTATTGATTCTTATCAAAGAAAGACAGGATTAACCGAGGCTGTTCAAACAGGCATAGGCCAACTAAACGGCATTCCCGTAGCAATTGGGGTTATGGATTTTCAATTTATGGGGGGTAGTATGGGATTCGTAGTCGGAGAGAAAATCAACCGTTTGATTGAACACGCTGACAATCAAATTTGACCTCTTATTATAGTGTGTGCTTCTGGGGGGGCGCGCATGCAAGAAGGAAGTTTGAGCTTGATGCAAATGGCTAAAATATCGTCTTCTTTAATTGATTATCAATTAAATCCAAAATTGTTTTATGTATCAATCCTTACATCGCCGACAACTGGTGGAGTGACAGCTAGTTTTGGTATGTTGGGGGATATCATTATTGTCAAACCCAATGCCTACATTGCATTTGCAGGTAGAAGAGTAATTGAACAAACATTGAATAAAACAGTACCCGAAGGTTCACAAGTAGCTGAATACTTATTCCAGAAGGGTTTATTCGACCTAATTGTACCATGTAATCTTTTAAAAAGCGTTCTGAGTGAGTTATTTAAGCTCCACGCCTTTTTTCCTTTGAATCAAAAGTCAAACAAAATCAAGTAGAGCACTAAGGCCATTATTTAATTTTATTTGTGTTTGTAGCAAAAAAGTAGTTAGTTTATCGGAATCGAAGTAAATAAGATAATAGTAAATAAGATAATAATGGCCCTTTCTTTGGTGATAGAAGATCTAATTGTAGAAAGAATCAAAACTAAAGTTGAGGATAACTCTTTTTTAACCTATATTCCTGATTATGAATCAAGAAGCCTTTATCACCAAGAGTGAGTTCTTCTTTTCGTGAAATTAGGAAAATAAGATGAATTTCTTCTTGTCTTAGGTATATAATTTGAAATTAAAATATAGATAATAGAGTTTTGTATCTTTCTCTATCTCCCTAAAAACCATGAGACAGTAGACTTAACAAAAGCAGGGAATATGGAAACTAACACATTCCGTCTAATTGCTAAAATGCCCTTCAACAACAAGATTCAATAGCATCCTTTCTTTTGATTTCGAAAAAACTAGCTGCTGACTCAACCTCCCCTCGGGTGTACGCACTCTTTGTCTTTTTTTTTTTAGCATCGGCGATTGAAAGAGAGTAGGAGACTATTCTATCTATCTCAAAAAGAAAGTCTTGACCCTTTGGTAAAAAAGTAGGCCCTAGCTTCTCAATAAGTCATTCAATGAACTAACTATACTTAAGCTGTGAGCTATACCTATTCCTTCTTTTCTTATCTCTTCCTTTTCGGGCCGGATCGAATAAAGAAAGGAGCTAAAGAATGAAATATTCATAGAAGTATTCCTTACATCCCTCCGCAAGCATAAGTAGAGTCTCCAACTTCCGTATTCTCCTTCCTGGACTTCCCTTCAATATATTGCATTCGTTCGTTGGGGAATCCCTATGTTCACTCCCATCAGGGGAATTTTCCTTGATTTCGATTCTATTACGTACAAGTGGGCCAGCCAGTCTGTCTGGTAATTGATTCTGTATTCAAGGTAGGCTATTTCATCCTAACTTTCCAATTTATCTGTCCTAACAGTGTTTGAAGCCTAACATCCTTGCAAGCTTTGGATTCTTTCCTATCTCTGACAGGGAATGAGGTTACCAAGCAAGTGAAACTGAAGTGAAACTGTACTCGCCTCTTCTCCTTCTTGTCCTCTTATACTTCCAATCTTCTTATTCTCGTATCCGGAACTAGAACAAGCTCTTCTTTAGCAGCCTCACTTTGTTAGCTTCTTGTTAGCAGTACTAGTTTGTAGTCTTTATTGACCTGGAACACAAGCTTTACCAGCCAACCCGATCTGACCTTCGAAACTCTCTTCTCATACTCCTCATTCATCGTTCAAGGCGTACTCTAGTTAGCTCTTCTCTTACAGAGCCTTGTCTGTTTGATTGGTTTCCTAGTCTTCTTCCTACTTCATTAGATAAAACATCTTCATTAATAGATAGAGTTGGAGTACGTAGTGAGAGTCAAGTTCAAGGTTTATTGATGAGTTCAGTGGACAGAACAATCGATGTGAGGCCTAGGTCAAGGCAGAAAGTTAAAGTGTGACTTCCCTCGTAGTTGGGGGTGGGGGTTAAGCGTCCGATTCGACAATAAACACTAAATAAAAGAGGTAAATCTATTTTCTCACCCACCAGAGATTGATTGGAGACTTATTTAGTAGGTCCTCCTTCCCTACAGAATGGAATTCCAGGGCGTCTTGCGATAATCGCATTTGCTTTCCCTTACTCCTAAATAGTGAAAGATTGAGCAGTTTTTGTTCAACCCAAGTGTTGGAGTTCCAGAGCATACTCTACCTTTGCTTCCTCAATCTTCTGTGCCAAGAATGATCCAATTGAATCTTCTGAAGCTGATATGTAAAATCTCAAGGGCTTAGAAGAGGCTCATTTATGCTAATCAAATTAGTACTCGTGCGGAAGTATTTCCCCTATCATAGAAAGTGTGAAGCAGATGGGGTTTTAAAGCAAAAAATCAAAGCAAGTTCCAGGGATGCGGGCATAGAAGGGTTTCTTGAAAATCCAAAATTAGTGATCTCATCTTGCTTGCTGGGAGAGAGGAAGCTTCCAGACTATCTTTTCCAGCCAGATAGCGAGTGATCACTCAGCAATGAACACTAACTAAAAGCGGTCGGGAATGAGTACCTATCCCTTATGGGAATCGAACCCGTGTCTTCGACATAAAAAGACGATGTCCTAATTACTGGATGAAAGGGACCAAAAAGCCATTCTTCATATACCTCAGCTCCGAGAATAGAAGTGGTTCATTTTCTTTCTATACGCAATTCGACAATTTCATTTGTGTTTATGTTGGCGATTTCTGATGTGAATTCGGCGGGTCGTCCCCCCTTCCTACGGGTTCCCCCACCGACCCAGTGACACACCAACCACTCCCCTTTTCTTTCTCCGATCATAAAGCCCCCTGATCCCTTTATTTGTCTTTCATCCCCCCTAAATAAGTAAGAACCCGCTCTTTCGAATTCAAAAAAAAGAGGGATGTTATTTGTTTAAAGTGGCGAAGGCCTATGCTACAGTAAGCAAAAAAGCAGGTTGAGGTTATGAAGTCACTTAGTCGAACTAGAAAACTCTAAAGAAAGTGAGGCTAAGGTTACGAAGTAAGGTCAGCTGGTTAAGGAAAGCTCAGGTTATGAAATCGCTTAGCCGTTAATTAATTAAAAAATGAAAGTAGTAGTGAGGCGTCGGTACGGAGTTGCGTCAACTGTGGATATAGACTAGGCTAAGGGACGGACTTCATCTTTTCTATTTTCTTCACTTACACCTTACACTTCAGCTGAGTCTAACGAGGCTTAGTTGCCGAGCCTTCCATTGTGGACCGAGACTACGCAAAGGTAGAACACCATGGAAACTTCTCTGACTTTATCATCAACCTTGATTTCACTACGCTCAATAAGAACCCGGAATAGTGGAAATAGGTTCGTGTTCCACTTCCAAAGTCAGTAGTCTGCAGTTCACACTTGGGCAAAGACGACTCTCCAGTGGTTCCATTCCTTCTTATTGTACTTCTGGGTCAACCCAACCCGAATGGGAAGAAGAGGGTCAGCCAAAATGCAGTCCACTTTATACGTTTGCTGAGCAGACCACTCAGGAATTTTAGAAAAGGGAAGGGAACTTCTCACCCTGAGGGAGGAGGGAAGCTACCGCTTCTAGAATGAAAGCTTCTCCTTTACTTTTTTAGAGAGTATTGCTATTTTGAAATTTTAAAAAAAAGGTTCTAAATTGTCTCCTTATAATATTCAGGATAATTACATTCTTGAAAGAATCAAGGGCTCTACCCTCTAACATAAAGTCTTACGCTCTTATCATCAACCTTCATGGCTTCTTTCTTGTTTGGTCTTGCTATTTCATTCCTGGTTCTCTCTTTCAAGCTTTTTTCCATCCTGGGGATTCTTCTCATTCCATCCGTTCTGCTAGCTAATGTCGCCTTCTCTCTTACTTATCTATTCCCATCCATCTTTACCTCTCCTACTCCACTACTTCCCTCTTTCAAGGCGTGATTAATGAGCCTTAAACCTCTCTCTTGAAAAAGAGCATTTTTTAGTGGAGCCTTAGCACGTGAATCCATAGGAACAGGGCCCTTCTTCTTTACAAAAAAGCTTCTGAATTATCATCACATCAGTAGGCGCAGAAAGCAAATCTTGGTATTGACTTATTGAAAATCTCTTTGAGATTGCTTAGACAAATCTTTTTGTGTGAGGACGCTCCACCTTTCTTACCTTATTTTTTGGGCTTTAAATTGTGTGACTCATAAGCCCTCCGTAGCTAAAGATAGATGGCTAAAGGGCAGGTTCCATAGTTAACTAAGAAGGCTTAGAGAGGAAATCGGGGACTGAAAACTAAAAGGATAGGAATGAATTGAATAAAGAAAGAATATATAGAACCTTGAGCTTTTTTTCTTCTTAGCAATGGTTGCGAGTAAAAAAGGGGTATCCGCATAGAAGGATTGCTGGTATACCGGGTAGATGTTTATCTTTTTGACTTCAGGAAAAATGTTCAAAGCACCACCTTCGTCAATTATCTTGATGTTGAAAAGGAGGAGGACAGGGTCTTACTTACAATAAAGTCAAAAAGGGGGAAGTTTCCTATCTTAGTTTCACTTCCTTGAACTGGCTACTACCGCACAACGTGCCCTTGCTTGGTGGGTCATTAATTAATTTAAAAAGAGGGATGGATTTTGACCTTGCTTTGAGTCATCAGGCTAGTAAATCTCTACTTATAAAACAGTGGTTAAGGTCATTCACTCGATTCCCTCGGTGGCTCTGCTACCGATGGATCAAAATGTACTGCCTGCCTATTATGCCAAAGGTGCTGTTGGTGTATATGCCAAAGATGTCCTGGCTCTGAACCGGGTACTTAAAATGCTAAAGGTACTTCTTATGGTCCTGCTTCAACCACCCTTCCTTCTCTACCTTTTTCTTCAAAAAACTTAAGCTACTTAGACTGATGCTGGCGATCTCGAAGGGAGATATCTGGACCTGGAGCTACTTGTCTTGATCTTTATTATATTAGGATGCAAGGAAGGGGAAAAAAGGTGATAAGCAAGAAGAGAAAAGAAGAATGTTAAAGAAGTCCCTATAAGTACTTCACTTAGCCTTTCTATAATCTTTCTTCCCCTCTTCCCTTAAAGACCGCTCTTTCATCCATGCGCATGGTTATTGCTTTTATTTCCCCCCTCCTCACGTAGGAGCGCATAATGTTTTTAAAGATGAGTTATAGATGAGTCAGCTCGATCACCCCGCATATCAACGATTTTTTAATACCTTATCCTAGGCCCATCTAGTTGATCGAGGTATAGACGAGTATAAAGAAGGGATAGAGAATATTTTATTTGATCTTGATTTGATGTATATGTTATGATGCCTTCGTATGAAGGAGGATTGGGGGTACGGCAGATAAGAAGAGCGACCCAAAAATGGAAAGAAGAGTATGAGGGGCAGTGGCTCACCGATAATAAAAAGAACTCACATTCTCATCCTGACAAATGACCAACCTATTAAGGCATCTTTCTCAATGACCATCCTCTCCCATTCCAGTTTTTTTCTCCTTTTTTAAGGGCAAGTTCATTTTCATTCCCTCAATATGGCTAGGTGTGAAGCAACTTCACGATCCAATGAATTCCCAAAAATCAGATGACACAAGGCAAACTAGAATAGGCTGATTGATCCAGGTAGCGACAGGCTACAATCGAAAAGAACCGCGTGTACGCTAGAAAGACGTATAGGCAAGCCTTTCTTTATAATCATATGGATCGCTTTCTGTGACTTTTCTTTCCATAGGCATAGATTGCAGTCTAACCAGCTTTCTAACTTTAGGGGACCAAGAATCAGTCTTTTGATCCTCCCCAATCCTACTCTCATCTTTCGAATGTTGCTTCTGATTTAGTTGGTCCAGATGCTGAAGGATCTGCTGACACTAGATAGGAAAGATTTTCGATCGAAGCTCTCGAACCTGTTCTGAAGTCACTTTAGGATTCGGTTTCTGATTCGGTTGATATTCCGACATCTCAAATCGAGGTGGCTCTAAACTCAGGTTGCCTACCTCTCTAGTTATAGAGAGAGGAGAGGGACTTTGAAGCCTCAATTCAAGCTAGAAATCTCGCTAGAAAACTAGCCATATCGATCTAGGAAAGTGGTGACAACGAAAAGGCTTTTAAGCCTGAGGGGCAGTGAGCGAGGTAGGATAAAATAGTATTTGAACCAGGGCGGAGGGCCCTATATAGTCTGTCTTTTCATGGGTGGTGGGTAGAGAAAAAAGCCATTCATTAAACCTTTTGGAACTGGAGACAAAGAGTCATTTAAAGACCTTTTCAAAAACCACTTTGTAGAGGACGAGTATCACACTCAATAGAACCAGACTTTGCTATGTCAATAGTCAATAGGAGAGAGAAAGAAAGAGAACAGCAAGAGGAGGCCTTTTTCTTTATATTTCTATATTTCAAAAATCGAATCATCATGCACTTTAGGCCCTTCTGAAAGCCATGAGGCGGGGTTACACGAGTAGCGAAAGACTGTGCTTGCTCATGTTCTCATGCTTCACACAAACCCAGGACTGGGAAGGCTTGAATGGATGGCTTCCAAGGCCAGGGCTCGATCCTACACAATTCAGACCAGCGAGTATCTGTTTAATTTACTTAATGCACTCACAAGCATTTGCATCGCTGCCCTAGTTTTGTGTTATGGGCACAACTTAAAGAAAAACTTACTCTATTGACATAATATTCATTCATAGTGGCCAGGCGGACCGTTCTGAAGACGGAGGGCCCTAAGAAACCCAGAAAGAAAAAAACCAATATAGGAACTACAACTAAGAAAGAATAAGAATAAAAAGAATTGCTTAAGTAAGGTAGTCGCCATAAGTCTTTTCTTTTTTTTTTGGTATGCCGCTCCACGAGCAAGGAGTGCCACGCACGAGCGGAGCAAAAAGAAAGAAAGGGGACTTCTTCTCTTTTCTGGGGAGAATCCTTTGATTGCGTATTAAATATAGATCCATGTCTTTCTTGTTCCACTAGCTAATACCAAATTCTCATATGTCCCTTTTGTTATTACAACCTTCTTTTTTGATGTCAAAGACCAGAAGCTACACGCAAATTCTTATTGGATCTCGATTGTTCTTAACAGCGATGGCTATTCATTTAAGTCTTCGGGTAGCACCACTAGATCTTCAACAAGGTGGAAATTCTCGTATTCCATATGTACATGTTCCTGCAGCTCGGATGAGTATTCTTGTTTATATTGTTACGGCTATAAACACTTTTTTGTTCCTATTAACAAAACATCCCTTTTTTCTTCACTCTTCCGGAACCAGTACAGAAATAGGTGTTTTTTCTACGTTGTTTACCTTAGTTACTGGGGGGTTTCGGGGAAAACCTATGTGGGGCACCTTTTGGATGTGGGATTCTCGTTTAACCTCTGTATTTATCTTGTTCCTTATTTACCTGGGTGCACTGCATTTTCAAAAGCTTCCTATCAAACCGACTCCTATTTCACTCCGTGCTGGACTGATCGATATACCAATAATCAAGTCTTCAGTCAACTAGTGGAATACATTGCATCAACCTGGGAGTATTAGCCGATCTGGTACATCAATACATGTTCCTATGCCCATTCCAATCTTGTCTAAATTTGCTAACTCCCCCTTCCCAACCCATATCTTGTTCGTTCTAGAAACATGTCTTTCTATTCCATCTTTTCTTGAATCTCCTTTAACAGAAGAAATAGAAGCTCGAGAAGGAATACCAAAACCTATTTCACTCACCGAGTCTTTTTGCATCCATGGCTAAATGGTTAAAGAGCCCAACTCAACATTGGCAAATTCGTAGGTCAATTCCTACTGGATGCACGCCAATGGGATATTTTTCTCTCTCCTTTTTTATGCATAAATCATACCTTTATTTACTTTGTTGGATATTTTCTTTCTTCTAATCATTTTTCTTTATTAGCTTAAGCTTGTAGAACTTTATTATGATTTCATGGCCCAACTATACCTTTTCAATTTCCACCACCCCTAACTTAGGCTTTTAGCCTTATTTTGCATTCTTAAGTTCAAAGAGTGTAGGGTTCAAAAGAGGAAAAATAGAAGGGTCATGGCTTGTAATGTTTTTACCAAAGAAAAGTCCAAAGGCTCAAAGGGGGTAACTAGGGGTAACTCCTATGTATTGATAGGCTTTTCAGGGTAAAGTGGGCTTCCAATATCACAACATAGCCTATGATCATTTTACCAACCAAGCACAATTAGAATTTATCCTTGAAAGACTAATAGGGCAAGTTCTAGATGGTAAAAGTACACATGAAATGTAGACAAATAATCTTACACATATAGCATGCGATGATCGTAAAGGGGGTTTAATTTTTCCTCCTGCTCGAGACAAATATAAAGTACCAACTATTTTCTGAAGTCACTTTTCAGAGTCATAAAAAGAGAAAGTTTTTTAAAAGGTTTCTCATATCTATGCCCTCAAATTTTGCAAAAGTTTTTGTATGGAGTGAGGTTTAATTTGCATCCGTGCAATTCATAATTTTGTAATCATAGAAAGAACCCAAGCTATTGTCTCACATTGTGGCTCTAATATCAATGAACAACCCATATGGCTACTCAAACTTCACCAATGGGTATGAATATTATCCTAAATCATCAATGCCATAGGTACTCAGACTTTCCTTACACTAACCATGATTCCACGAGTACTCAAACTTTCCCTGCATCCATATCTAAAAACCTAATCATGAAGGTTTCCCATTAAGAATATCGTCATTCAGTCTATCATAGGGAAAAGCTCGTTAAATAGAAGTAAAATAAAGTAACAAACTAAGAACAAAGTAACTAATTCATGCAAATATGGGAACCATCAGAGTGCCCGAATATTACAACATAGATAAAAATAAGAATTATCCAAAAAAGCATAAAAATATGCAGAAATATTAATTATACATGCCAAAATAAAATGAATATGGAGACCCCCCAACCAAAAGGGTAGCAGTGTCCCCACTGCATAAATAATTAAGGATAAAAGATATAAGGTCGCTCCCTGAAAATGCATCAAGGGTTGCTATCACTCCTAGACTCTGTATCATTATTACTTTTCTTAAGGTCTGACCACTCTACTAGGGATTCATCATCACTCTCTACCCAAGAGAAAGAAAGTTGAATATAGGGTTTTAGGACATTCCATAAGATCTTCAACCCCTTCTACATCTTTATAAAGAACTTATCTCTCTTCTTTTCCCTTATGACCATTTTTTTATGTGTGCTCTGGAGGTCTCGTTGTGACTCTGCCAAAATAAAGTAGTCTTTCTCAATTCGAGCAATGGTAGCTTCCTTCCTCTTTTGGTCCTCCATTTACTTCTCATAATTAGATTGTGATAAATACAAATGATTAGTGGTAGAGGGATCTCCCGGTCCCTGGGGAAAACTAGACACGAGATCCATGATAGCTGTAATATCAACTCCAATCTCCTTGAGAGGTTTGGCGGGTGATGTCCTATTAGAGTCAAGCTCAATACATGCCAACTTTTCCAAGTCAATCTTTCTCTTCTTGCCTTGGCCAAGTGCACCATCTCCTTGAATCCTCAAGAGGTAGATGGGGGCACCTGGGCATACCTAGGTATCACTAGTGTACTCTTCAAACCTTACTCTCCAGCAAATCTCAGTAATCAAAGAAGGGAAAAAGAGATGCGTACTACCTTGGCTCTTAAAATGATCTATTTCATTGACCACAAGCTGACCAACATCCAAAGAGATGCCATCTAGAATGTAAGAAACCATCCGAGCATGCAGATCTGGGATTGTTTTCATGTGGGTGCAAGGACAGAATCAGCTACAAAAATGTGTAACCATAACGGTGACTCAAAAATAAAGTCATTAATGGAGATGTTTCTTTTAGTCTTTTCCTAAGAGACTTTCTTTCTGGGACATAGCTTTTGCACCAATAAACTCCCTGATTTATACTCTTTGGCTTTGAACTCGCCCATGTCTGAATGTTGGAGCCCATAAATATCATTGATTTGCTCTGCCCTAATTCTCACTAATTTTCTCGGATATTAATAGTCACACTAATTGGAAGTTTTCTTACGTGGTAGGGTTGAGGTGGCTGACCAACTTATTTAACATCATTTTCAAGTCCGCTAAGATTCCTAAGATGTGGAGATGGAGCATCATAGTCCCTTTATATAATAACAAAGGTGACATCTATATTTGCAATAATTATTGAGGTATTAAGTTGTTGAGTCACACCATAAAAATTTGGGAGAGGGTGGTGGAATGGAGGTTAAGAAAGATTGTGTCTATTTCAGAGAATCAATTTGGTTTTATGCCTGGTCACTCCATGACTGAGGCTATTCACCTAGTGCAAAGAATGGTAGAGAAGTATAGAGAGCGGAAGAGGGATCTTCACTTGGTGTTTATTGACTTGGAAAATGCATATAACAAGGTTCCTAGGGAGGTTCTATGGAGATGCTTGGAGGCGAGAGGGGTCCCTGTGGCGTACATCAAAGTGATTAAAGACATGTATGAGGGGACAAAGACTTGGGTAAGGACAGTGGGAGAAGATTCTGAGCATTTTCCAGTCTTGACTGGGGTACACCAGGGATCGACTCTTAGTCCGTTTTGTTATGCCATTTCATTTGATTGATGATTGGAGACAAGGTGTTAATGATAAGCTAGAGGTTTGGTGACAAACCCTGGATTCTAAAGGTTTTTGGTTGAGTAGGACTAAGATAGTGTACTTGAACTATAAGTTTAGTGACTCGAGGCAAGAGAAAAAGGTGGTAGTGAAGTTGGATTCCTAGGCGGTTTGTAAGAGAGATAGTTTTAAGTATCTTGGGTCTACGATTCAGGGAAATAGAGATATAGATGAGGATCTCTCTCACTGAATTGGGGAAGGTTGGATGAAATGGAGGCTTTTTTTGGGAATTTTATGCGATAAAAAGGTTCCCCCAAGCTGAAAGGCAGATTCTGTAGAGTTACAGTCCGGTCGGCTATGTTATATGGAGTGGAGTGTTGGCCGGTTAAGAATTCTCATATCCAAAAGTTGAAGGTGGAAGATATAAGGATGTTGCGTTGGATGTGTGGTTTTGCAAGGGCTAACAGGGTTAGGAATAAAAGTATTCGGGAAAAAGTGGGAGTGGTATTGGTGGAGGATAAATTTTGGAAAGTTAGGTTCAGATGGTTTAGCTATGTAATGAGGAGAGGCATGGATGCCCCAGTTCTAGGTGTAAGAGGTTGTCCTTTGACGGTTTCAAGTGGGGTAGGGGTAGACCGAAGAAATACTGGAGGGAAGTGATTAAATGTGATATGGAGCAGTTACAGTTGACTGAGGACATAACTCAGGATAGGAAGGTATAGTGGAAAAACATTAGGATAGAGGGCTAAGGGGTGTGGTTGAGTAGTAGGCAGTAGGTAGGAGGTCTTTGGTGTCCTTGTTTGGCAGTGTTCAATATTTTTGGTGTATGTCATACCTATTTTATTTTATTATTTTCCATGCATTTTTTTTCTATATATAGTGTCATTTGTCTTGAATCGAGGGTCTATCAAAAATAGCCTCTCTACTTCTTTAGAGGTAGTGGTATGGACTGCATACACTCTACCCTCCTCAGACCCCACAATGTAGGAATATACTGGGTTTTTTGTTGTTGTTGTTGTTAATCGTCATACTAAATGGGTCTGATAAAGACACTTCACTGATGTTGGCATAAAATTCATGGACCCATTGGTCATTTGTAATGCACGGATCCGGGGAAAAGTACTGCCACCCCGTGGCTTTAATTTAGTCATGAAATACTGGTCGATTCTCCGACATATTCTCCAAGAAAATTCCTCTTTTCAAGAGAATCTTTGTCCTCTGAAGATTACTATAGTAGATAGTGTAGCACTCGGGTGCCATGAATTCAATGTGATCATACTTGTCCATAAAATTACCCTAAAAGAACTAGGCATACATGATATCAATCAACGACAATTTAACATTCAAACTACGCACATTGTTCACTGAGGCTCACTGAAATGTGTGCTTGGTGGTGCTTGGCTAAAAATTGGAAGTGCAAGAAATTTGGCATGGTAGGAAACTAGCCTCGATTACCTTGATCATGGGACATGATCACGTTCGATCATGATTGCGATCGCGATACCTGAGCCTGGTTCCATACCATCTTCCCATGTTCAAAACCTTCCAACTTTTTAGGACACTAGCATGCTCTACCATATTGATTTACATGAAGACTAATTGAACGATGCTAATAAGTGTTTGAATGCGCCCTTTCAACCAGCAAAAATCATTATTGAAAGTTCATTTGGGTAATGTATCAATCACTTGTTGTGCACACTGCATTTGTCTATATTTTGTAAATACTTTTGGGTCCTCAAGAATTTACACTTGTGTGCACACCTTACTTAAACACCCAAAACCACACAAATATCAATTATGGCAACATGGAATCATAACAATTATAACTTTAGTCCCTCTCTAAATTATGCATTCTAAGGCCTATTTTCAAAGATTTAAAGTATGGATTCATGACACCTACTAGAATTGTGATGCTGGTAGAAAGCTAGGATTCTGTTGGAGAGCTCACAAGCTTGGCCAAAATTTAGTCCAAGTAGAGAATAAATCTGTAAATGGAGTGTGATGGAAAATGGGGGAAAATTAGGAATTAAGTGGATGAAGTGACTACGAACGCTGTCAGGTGGCCATGATCGCGGATATGTGGTTAACCACGATCGCAGTAACTGAGAACATTTTTGCTCCCATGTTTTTCCCCTGTTCATCTCTTTTCTTAATTTCTGATATATTTTTCCTATGTACAATTTTCAATGCAAATTTGTAAACGTCCCCCTTTCCAAGATCATCTAATGCACTCTTTAGTGACATAAATGCATGAGTTGTTCAGATGCAAGAACTAAAATCTATGCTACAAAAACAAAACAAAAAGGATACGAGTCACTTTTGTGGCATTTGTGGGTTGTCTCCCACCTAGCGCCTTAGTTAACGTCGTGGCATGACATCTTTCATCTTTTATTTTCAAGGTGGTTCCATAAGCCCCTTCTCATTCTCCTTCTCACTCTCAACATCCACCAAGGACATAATTTGAAGTTTCATGGTTTGTTTTCTCGTCTTGCAAATTTTGAAAGAGACCTCATCCTCTTCTACCTAAACTTCATTTTCCCCATCTCAAAATCGACAATGGCTCTTCCGGTGGATAAGAAAGGGCGGAAAAGGATGATAGGTATCTTTTGGTCCATTTCACAATCCAATACCATAAAATCCGCCAGATGTATAAACTTGTCCACTTTAACATAGACAGCAAATAAAATTCCCACTGGCCTTTTGATAGATCGGTCCGCCATTAAGAGTCGCATAGATATTGGTGTAGAGGAATCCAATCCAAGCTTCTTGTAGATAAAAAATGGCATTAATTTGATGCTCGCACCCAGGTCACATAGAACTTTTGAAAACTCATACGCCCCTATTGTGGAAGTAATGGTGAATGCTCAAGGGTCGTCTTTCTTTTTTGAAACCTTACTATCCATGATAGAACTTCATTAATGAGTGACCTCAATGGTGTCACCTTCGACAAACTTCTTTTTGAACATCAACTTTTTCATTAACTTAGCGTATCTCGGGATCTCTTGGATCTCCTCGAGCAATGGGATGTTTATCAATAGATTGCTAAGTTTTTCCATGAACTTCCTCCATTTGTCACCTTTCTCTTATCTATGCAATTTTTGAGAGAATGGGAAAGAACTTGGATTGTAGGCCTATCTTCACTTTCTGGTTTCTTAATCTCAACCACTTCTTCGTCACTTTCCTCGGTCTCTTTCTCATCATTTTCTTCTCGACTTTGAGGTAACACCTCATTTGCTTTAGCCTTGGGCATTTTCTCATTCAAGTTTTCTTTGAATGGCTCATCAAGTTTCTTTCCACTCCTTGTGATAATTACTAGAACTAGAGCATCATTCTTTGGATTAGAAATTGTGTCACTAGGGAGCCTACCTCTAAGCCTAGCATTTAGTTGTGTGGTGATTTTCCCAATTTGGGTTTCCAATTTCTTGATAGAGGGTAGAGTGACACACCACAGTTTGAGAGAGTTGAGATATGTCACATTTTAACTCATGGACCATTTTCTCCGTACCTTCAACTCTATTTAATATTTTTGCTAAAACATCCTCGGTCTTGAATTTTTCAGGGTCGATGGCACTTAACTCATTTGTCTTAGCTCGATCATGAGGGGGAACATAATGGTCATAATCATGATCCCTATCTCTAAAATCTCTATCCCATTTGTGGTCCATCCAACCTTGATTCCCACATTTCCTTTGATAGGCGGGGCGGGAACCCTCCGAGTAGTTAGCCAAATATCGGATTTCCTCATCTAACTTCTTTGCTTCTTCATCATCTTTATAAGATTCTGATTCTAAGGTGTTTACCGCTTTCAGGGGTTCACCCATAGCATGCTTCATCATTAGTTCAAGTTGGGTCATCATTTTCACCATGGTCTCTTTCTTTTCTTCATTTTTCTTTCTTTGTTCATTATAAACCATGGAAGTAGTGGAAAGGATCTTGGGAACTTCGGTATCCCGGGTATGCAAACCCTAATTTTTCTTTGACACTTCTATCAATAGAAAGGCCACATGGTGGTGCATCTTTGCTATGGAGCCACCTGTCGCATTATCCACCACCATTTTGTTTAATGGATCAAAGTACCGGTAGAAGATCTCAAAAAGAATCTTCTCCGGTACTTCATGATTTGTTCATTGGGCTAATTTTCTATTAAACTGTTCCCAAGCTTCAAATAACGGTTGTCCATTCATTTTCCAAAAATTCACAATCTCATCTAGATTTTGAAGAATTCTAGATGGTGGGAAGTATCTATCAAGAAACACAGTGGTAATCTCTTCCCAAGATGTAACTGATCTGGGTAGAAGTGAGCAGAGCCATAAAACTGCCTCTCCCATTAGTGAGAAAAGGAAAAGGCAAAGCCAGATGGACTCCTGAGTAATGTGTGCTATATTAAATAGTGCATACACTTCCATGAAATTCTTTTAATGGACATTCGGATCCTCAAAAACTTGACCCCCATATAACCCTTTCATTTGCAATATGTGAAGCATGACACTAGTCACATAGAAGACTATATTTCTATTGGTTGGTGGCATATGGATTGCACTTGTTTGGCCCGCTTCATTTAGTTGGTCGTCATTATATAAGGGACGATCAAAGGGGTCTGTGTTTCTCGTATTATCACTCTTTGTTCCATTAACACTTCGATCACCTTTAAGAAATTCAAAAACAACAAATAAAGTAAATTACACCACCCTAGTTACACCCAAGTAAGAATTACACCACACAAGTGAAACCTATACTCTACTCCCTGGTAACGGGGCCAATTTGATAACACTCAACTCACTTCCATGTTTTAGGGGTTAGGCGGTCGTAGTCAATAACCCAACTCGCGTTGTGGTCAAATCCACAAGGAACAAATTATAAATTTCAAATCCTATGGATTTTCTACTTATTAAAAGGTTACCAGAAATGCTAACAAACACAACATGTATAATAAAGTGGGGGGAATTGGTTTGAACTTTGTTTACAACAATCTTTGGTTAAAAACACACTAATTTAGCACTTTTGATTTAGAATCAAAATCTAAGAAGATCTTTAGATTATGTCTACCAAAAGGTTAGGAGTACATGGGTTGTTGAGAGTTTAACATGAAACTTAGTTGTTAAGTAAAAGATAAGCTAGTTCGATGGTCTATGTAGTTAGTCTTTACACAAAACCACCAGAATTTCACCCATTGGATCTTTCGAGCACCTAACAAGTGTGCAATTCATAATCACACAAAACATCAACCGGGCATCCCTATTTATAGGATGATTCCCTTGACATGATTCACATTCCAATCACACTTATTTCTAATATTTCAAGAGGTAGTAAACCATAGGCTTGATTGTCCACCATTGACTTGTCACCCTATATCCCTCTTTTAAGGATGTTATGGGGTCCCATAACTTCACCTTCACCACTCCTTCCTGAATGATAAAGGGTTTCTAGAGTTTGGGGTTTCCACCCATCAAACCCATTTGGAGATTTGGTGTTTTCACATACAAATTGCAACTATTAAACTTAATCAATGGTGGAATCCGTAATCAATAACTAAAAATCATACAAACCCATCAATAACCACACACAAATACACTTTAGTTCAACATAATTCCAAGACTGAATTACTTAGCTACCCATGAAGAAAGAAAAGAAAGATATATCATAAGGGTTATTCAAAGCATTCATTCATCAAAAAACACCAAGAATTCAGCTCTCCAAAATTAGTTACAATATTGCCAAAACTTGGGTTCTTGCTTCAAATTTAAAAATGTCTATAAGGTAAGCAATACCCCAAGAACAAAAGGTTTTTTGCCTATATAAGGTTTGGGATTCGTCCATGTGAATTTATACAACTGCCCTAGGCATCTTTCCTGCTTAGTCGCGATCGCATAAGGATGTCCACAATCACGACCAATATGACCGCAGTTGTGCTTTGTGGCCGCAGTCTTCTGGCCATCTTAACTGAACGCTACTACGGTCTCTGAATCGCGATCACAGTAACTGAGGCTGAACTACTCTAGATCTTCATCTGCACTTCTCTTGTTTCCTTTTGATCATTCTAACCTTCAATCCACATCTTTTTATGTCATCAACTCTATGTTTGCGCAGTACAGATATTAGTGTATTAAATCAAAATTATGTCTTATTTACTCAGTCAAAAAATATAATGTGCACGAATGTTGATTGTGAATGAGTGGTGATTTGATTGCGAATGAGTGGCAAAATCACCACTCATCAGAGAGACGTGCTCATTCAGAGGATCTTCCTGAACAGGCGAACGGGCGGGCTGATTTCCATTTCTTCTTTCGTTGTTTCTTTTGGGAGGCATTGTTTGTATATGAAAGGAAGAATGAGTCATAAAGAGAGTTTTGAATAGAATTTATGCCCATTCGCACGGCATGAATATTGAAAGAAGGGAAACTTTTCCTAAAACATCTTGTAGCCTCTTGTCCAAAAGTGTGGCGCGCTTCACACACATTCACAAGACTCTACTCAACGTGGATTATAGACTCCCTAGGACACTGTAAAATCTTAGGCTTTGATACTAAGTTTTGTCACGATCTGAGGCTACCCCCTAGTCGCGACACTGGTGCTTACGATCACAGGTGGCCACAAGCTAACACATGAGCTGGTACCTATTGTGAGCACTAAATACATTGGAAATAAAACATGTATCCAGAAGATAAACTAATAATCCCAAATTCAATCTAAATACTGAAAATGCAATTGATAATACTGATAAATGGACTAGTTGTCTAACTGATTGTCTGAAAGCCTCTAAACTGTCTGATAATATCAATTTTTTTAAAATGATGTCTTTTCTAAAATCTGATATCTTCATTGAGTCTAGAGTATAAAATTAGATAGGGTAGCATAGTGTTATAACCTGAGGCCCCTAGTCGCGACAACGGTGCTTACGATCACAGATGACTACAAGCTAACCCATGAGCTGGTACCTGCTGTGAGAACTAGGTACACTAGCAATAAAACATATATGCAGAAGGCCAAAATCAATCTAAATACTGAGAACACAACTAATAATACTGATAAATGGACTAGTTGTCTAACTAATTGTTTGAAAGCCTCTAAACTTACTGAGGAGTTGATGGGACAAGCACCAACTAACTCAAATTGACTAACTGAAAAAAATACAGAAATAACTAAATGAACTTAACAGGTCCTATATAGATGAGGACTCACCACTACTGCTTTTGTTGAAGCGCTAGACTATCGAAGTACTATCGAGAAACTAAGCGTTCAAACCTATGATATAAGATATCATAGCCTAAAAAAGAGTATGCGATCAGTATTTTGAATGTACTAGTATATGAGATGAGGTTAGGATGATATACATGGGTTACTGTACATATGCAATATAGAATAACAGAATAGCATGAGACAACAAAACATAAATGCATGAAAACTGAAATATTTTTGTAATATTTCTGAAATAATATTTTTGAAATAATCTGTAAATTAAAATACTGAAATTTGATAACTGAATGACTGGTAATATGTATACTTTGGTTAGACAAAGCTGAACTAAATTATGGACTGAATACTACACTAAGACTGTTGGAGGTATTATCTAACCTGTAATCTAAGTTAATCGGGGTCCAACCTGTAACCCCAGTTGGAAGGGTGTCAGTACCGTGCCACGGGTATTAAAACTGGCTATGTGGATCCACAAAACTAGTTTCCCAAAGGACTAAAGAGTCACCCTATACTGGCACGAAACTCATGTGATATATGTCAACCCTAAAGTAGCAGGAAGACATCTCAAAGCTATGCTAGCTATGTAGTTCTGCAACTCAAGGATTGTTACTAAGTGTCAAACCCTAAACTGGCAGGAATGCCCCCATCCCTGGGTTCGCTTGGTGCTGAATCCTACTCTCAACTGAATTACACTATTTACTAGACTGAATTAAGCTTAACTAAGTAAAAAATTTATCATAACAATTAAGTGAATGACAATGCTCATGGTTTATCTAAATTCATTCCAAAGATACTAAAATTATGTAATCTACTAGGTATTGGGTATTCATAACCCACCAGCTCTGAATGGAAATAAAATGATGGCATATAAAGCTTTAAAATCCATAGTTGGGATTATTGCTCAAAACTCAACGTTTAGACATTTCATTAAACACATGAGTGACATGAATTTAAGCATGGTAACGGCTAAAGCATGCAAGGATAACATGATTACAATACTAAAACCACGAATTAGGGATTTCAATAGTCAAAACATGTAATGGCTCTTTCTAGCCATAACGCTTGTAAACATAACTCACAATCAAAATCAATAATATCTTCATAGAGAAAATTCAACTTGAACATATAAAAACTCATAATTTAAAAATAGAAAAGCAATCTTGGACTCCATGGATGAAAAGGTCCTATGGATGAATATCTCACATACCTTAAACCCTTAAGCGTAAAAGAAAAACACCAATCTTGATGCTTTCTTGAAGGTTCTTAGATTTGGGAACTTGAATTATTGGTTTACTCAGAGAGAAAGTTATAGAAATTAATGTTCTTAGGAAGTAAATAGGGTTTCTTTGAGAGGAGAACTAAAGAAGATGGACAAATAATGCCCTAACTGGCGTTATAATTCATGAATTGATGAATATAATTTAGAGGGACTGACATACTTGACCCTTAGGAAATTAAATTTGTACCTGGAATGTAGTTTACCGAGTCACTACAGTACAATGAGGGTTCCATCACTGTTTCCACCACGACACGGTCCTATCGCAATGAGCTATTGGAAACGTGATCTAAACATGACCCATTCCTCATCCAAAAAATCTAAAACTTCTTTTATACATGTAACTTATATCCCTGAACATGGATTAACTCAAAAACCAATGTCTCGGGGTTAGGAATACTAATTTCAAAATCCTCGAAGTTAAGAGGCCTTAAAAATGACTAAAACCCTAACACTTAGTGAAATATCACATAGTTTATTTGCATGCAACTAGGAACTGGATTGGTAAAACTTAGTGAATTTAATCCTGTTATGCATGCAACTAGGATCTGAACTGAGTTAAGAATAATATGGAGTATTACACATAGTTTTTTTGCATTCATGGGATTTTTTATGAATCATGAGGGACACACAAAGACTTGGAATACATCAAGTCCCCAGTTGGTGCACCCAAGATTGTGATGCTCTTGTCAAGATCACAATTGGACTTACAGTCGGAGTGTCACAAACATGATACCCCTTTCAAAATTAGGATAGCCTTGACAGGCAAAGTACCATAATTTTGGTCTGCAATCACGAAGCCTGAGTATATGAATACCTGATTTTCATCATTTTCACCATTTTTTAAACTTGTATCTTAGGAATTCACAATTTTGAGATATTTCTTCCACTTCTAAGCTTAGGTAATCTCCATAACACCTATTTCAACTATTTTCTTCAATCTTTATCATCTAATTCTTGTTTTAAACTTGAATTGAGTATAAAATTTGGGGATTTTGGCCTGTAAGGCCTAAAAATGATATACCTCCAATTTAAACCCCAATTTCGCTCCTTTTTCACTTGAATCAATTCCTAATCCTATAATTATCAATTTTCCCTCAATTTTAGCTTCAAACAACTTTGATACTTGATTTTTAAATAAATTTTGAAGTTTTTACCTGGTAAATTTTAAAATGGATTTTCTTCATGTTGGATCTCATTTTTAACTCATTTTTGCTTGGGTTAATATGGGAAACATGTTTTTGAACAAACTTATCATTTTGCCCTTCTTTTTCAAAAACTCATTTTGAGAGTCCATTTTGACCCTGACTTGAAACTAGGCAATATGGGTATCGTTTACTTTTCTTTAATACGTAGATTCTATATTTTAATATTTTAGTTAATTTTGGGTCCATTCGTGAAGAGTAGTATTTTGGGATCGAAGTGTTGTGGACCGATGTTTGACCTTTGCTCATTTGTTAATTTCCTGTCTTGGTGGGAGGGAGATAAGTCATACTGATATGAGTAGTTAATTTTGATACAAAAACATGTTAAGAGTGTGGGAACTAATCATCAAAAAATGGACATCTTCTTGAGTTGTACCCGTATGGTGGCCTATATGTGATGTCATGTGGTCGATGGAAACATTATGTGTTATGTATGACTGAGTAGGGTTCTATGTTATGTTAATAGGCTTGAATACATGATGATAATTGTACCATGTTTGATAAAAAATTATGTTTGGTGTCAATCATGCGTTGTGATAAATTCATACTCTATTGGCATATGAATCATGTTTGATTTCATGAATGGATGGAAATAACGGGTGGAAATTTGGCTCACGTGATGGTATATTGGTTGATTGTGGAAATACTCATTATGGTTGGTTGTGGAAATACTCATTGTGTCTAGTTGTGGAAATACTCATTGTTTTTGGTCGTGGGCTGTGCATCCTCTTACTCATTTATTAAACAATGGTAACACCGTGGAAATACTGAGAAACATTGGAAATACCTTTTTATGAAAGAAAATGTGACATCTTATAAAACTCTCCTTGAGAAATATGCTTGGAAGGAGATATGGATATATGGATCATATATGGGTTGACGAACCCCCATCGGTCCAATGTCTTATAGCTTTAGCTCTGTAGGTATATACAGAGACTGCGCGATGGTCTCAGAAGTTGTGCGATATCCTCGACGTTATGCGATAACCTCGTGCATTACATCATCATAATCATCATTATCATTCTTATTGCGTTTACTTTATTATGCTTGTGATGTTATTGTATATTTTGTTTGACTTGATACCTATCCATTGTTCTAACCTCCCTTATTTGTGCTTGATCTTCTCATATATGTTGTTCCCCTTTTTTATGCTTATATGTGGTATAAATGCATAGTTGTATTCTTTTATTGTGCTTTGCTACATTATATGTGGATTTTATAGAACTTTTAGTACAAGCTGTGTGGACTACCATTATGGAACATTATGTTATTGCAGGTGACATACCCTTAGTATGTGTTTTGTATACTTTATTTTTTACATTGCTCGATCGACCTATGATACTTACTAAGTACAAGTGGACCGTGGTAATCCCTATTATGCCTTTTTGGTATAGATATGGTGCGGCTGTGTCTCACGTGGATTGATTTTAGACGCCTTAAGAGTTGTTCGAGGTAGCAGTTGGACTTTCATGCGTCTGGGGCCCACTTCTATCTTTGTGTATTAGTTTATGTCTTACTAGTATTCAGAGACAGATACTGTTCCTGTTGGATATTCTGATGTATTTGACTTAGGGATTGTATTAGTACTTTTTACACTATTGACACCAGGTTTTGGGAGTTTGGTATACTATCTTTGGTTGTATGTTCACTTTTCATATTATATTTGTATAGTTCGGCTTCTTTCTAGAAGCCTTTCCTTGGGACTTTTTCTGTCTTTTTCCTCTTGTGTATCAATTTGGGTGATAGGCTTACTTCTCAAGGTTCGCCGCGACAAGTGCAATCATGACAATTGTTTTGGGTCATGACATAATGTCATAAAATTATTAAAATATTTGACAAATATAATCTATCAATTCTAACTAAAATGTGAATAGCTTGCAATGTGAAATATCAAGTCAATACTAGTAAAACAAATAAACTGGAACTGAAAATATAACATAAGTTCAAAATTTAAAAAAAAAATTCTTATATAAAATTTCAACATAACGTATTTGAATATGATTCAAAATAAAAGGAAAATCTAAGTGTATAACCTTATACAATAATGAATTCTACTTAATTTTAAAATTAGAATATGAAATAAATTATACTTTGTGAAAAAATAGATAATATGAAAATTCGTATGAAATCACAAGAATTAAAAGTCGGGAAATGACAAGGAAATGAAATATAAATAATATAAAATAAAAAAAATTATTTTAAGAAATATTAAAATAATAAAATAAAAATAATTTAAAATGATAGAAACTAAAAACAAATTAAAATAAAAAATTAACGACAGAAATAATAGAAAGAAATTAAAAAGTAATCACCATGTAATTACCAATAATTCACAGGCCCTCCCCCCGTGAAGTGGAGAGCATAATTACCCTCTACCAATTACATCCAGTTACCTGCTGACTAAGTAATTACATGGTCTACCTAACACACCATACAATATAATTACACCCAATTACACAAAATCCAATTATCAGGGTGGTTTTCCAAACAGGTTCTTAGTAATTTAGTCTAATGGAGTTATGATTGGTAAAAACGAAACTTATTGTGTGAAACAAGCTAGGTCGTGGGTAAGTTCTCTATAATTACAATATGCAAATTGTTTATTATTATTCAGTTGATGTGTAGGGGCTTATGTGAATATTATTATTGACTTGAGAGACTATTATTATTATTACTATTACTATTACTATTACTATTACTATTACTATTATTATTATTATTATTATTATTATTATTATTATTATTTTTGTGATGCCCGTGCAGGGCTGGTATTGGTATTATTTAAGCATTATTTTCCTTCATTGATATTGTGACACTCGAGTGGGGCCTTTGATTGATATTATGGACCTTATTTGAGCATTATTTATCTTATGATATTGAGGTACCCAAGTGTGGGCTTGAATTTTAATAATTGGCCAGACAGTGTAATTACACCAAATTCAATTGCCAAGGTGGCTTTCCAAATAGGACCTTAGTAATTTAGTCTAATGTAGTTATGATTGGGAAATATAGAACATATTGTGTATAACAAACTAGATTGTGGGTAAGTTCTTTATATTTACATTACGAGGATTGTTTATTATCACCTATTCTCATGTAGGGGCTTATGTGAATATTATTATTGACCTGAGAGATTTTTATTATTGTGATACACGTGTTGGTGCTGGTATTGACCTTGTTTGAGCATCATTTGCCTTCATTGATATTGTGATACTCAAGAAGGCTTTGATTGATATTATTAACATTATTTAAACACTATTAACCTTATTATATTATGATACCCAAGTGGGGTTTGGATTGTTATTATTGGCCTTGTTGAGCATTATAGGACTTTACCATTATCGTGATTCCCAAGTGGGGGGGTTAAATTGACGTTATTGATGTCTTACATGAATCTTTTTAACAATGACTCCATGCATGACTTATATCTGATCTATTGATATTTTAGGAGATTTTTAGCTCTTTTATACCATTGTTTAGTTAATTCATTACATGATATTAATTTGGTTATGATCATGCATCCTCATTTTTTTTCATATTCATAGAGTTGGTAAAACTAAGAAAAACGAAGTTTTGAAAGAAAATGAAACACTTTAAAATACCTCTTGGTTGAGGAATGTGCCGGCAAGGTTGATTGTGATAGGAGATTGTAAAAATATATTGGTTGCAAACTCCTGTGGGTCTTGTCCTAAAAGATTTAGTTTTGAGGTACATAGAGATACCATGTAATGGCTATCATGTGGTGGCTTTAATCATTATAACTATATTTCATTACATGTCTTTGTATGTTTGATTATTTCCTTTTGTATTGTATTATAGTGATTGAAATCTTAATTGTGATATTGTGTATTCTACATATCATATTACTACATTACATTGCATTGAACATTCTCTTGTGGGATTTGGTGGTTGAGATATTATGACACATGGGGTATTGTTACAATTTGATCCATTGAAATTGTTGTGTCACATCTATTGTTTGTAGGACTCTACCTTATCCGATATTATTGGTTTGACATGGCGGGTTCATATTATATCTAATATTCTGAGATTCTCTTTTGATGTGATTTTTATTCATCACTATTAATCTTGAATCTGTATATGCCTACCTAAATGTATTGATTTGATTATCTTGATAAACGTGATATCTACTAGGATAAGCTGAGATTTTTTTAAGTGCAGGTTGACTTGGGTAAATTAGATGTTTTGAGTGATGGTCCTCACCATCATTTTGGATTAGGATTGATTATCAATGATACTTCCTGGGTACACTTATTTCGTACTCACCCTTGCTCTTTCTTTTCTTTATTTGCACCTCATGTAAGTATTTATCTGATTAGCAGAAAGTAGATTGTGTTCTCTTAGTGTTACTATTGCAAAGATTGAGTTAGCTACTGATGGGCCTTAGAGCTTACCCAAATCGCTTCTTTTCTTACCGTAAATGTTATTTGTATTTAAGATACTTTAGATTATTTGATTATATTTTGTATTATAGTCTTTTACTAGTTACAACCTGACCTGGGATGCATCGTTGAGATTGTATTTACTTCTATAACTTTTGGGGTTATTGCCATTCTTTCTTTTTTTTTTACTTTTGGTTTACTTTGATTATTAGGTTTGGGTTGGGATAGGCTTAACTATATGGGAGGTTATGGCAGGTTCCACTCTATTTTGGGTCATGATAAATTGGTATTAGAGCCCTAGGTTCTTTAGTCTCATAAGTACAAACTGATTCTAGTATAGTCGTATGGATCTTTGTAGAGATGTATGTTATTTATCTTTGAGAGGCTACATGACTTTAGGATAAATCCATTTATTTATTCCATAACATGCGTTTATATAACACCCAAAAAATCTGAGCTAAGATTAGAACCATTCTGCAAGTACTTATTGAACTAAACTTCATGTTTTGGTGGTACGGGAAGTGAATTAGATGTGCATTTAGGATAAAAGTAACTCCTAGCTCTTATCCAAATAGAAATATTCCTTACCGGTTGGTTTTTCGTGAAAAATCTTTCTATAGTCAACTTCAAAAGAGCATAGATCCTAAATTCTAAAGTATTTTTTTAATCTTAAAACCCACCAAATGAAAGGTCTTTGAGACTTCTTTCCAACACATCTAGTTTCACCTTAATCCAATTTTGAAGCTAAGAGGTATAGACATTTTAGTGAATCATTGTCCAGTAGTAAGAACCTATGAATAGAAGCCACGATCATGGTTAGAAACCATGACTGTACAATGATTTTGTTTGCATAAAACAACTCCAAAAACATAAGAGTTGTCATGTATACCTCCTAACCACAAAAGGGTACCACAATCTATGTTAGAAATCACAACTTCGTAAACGATCTTCAAACATGGCTACTAAAGCTCATCTAACATGGACTACCAACCTATGAACCAAGGTACAACTATGGTGGGTCCCACGAACCATACTAAGGGTCGTCTGATAAAGTCCAAATAGACACCCAACATGAGGACCACCCACGATTATAGGTGGGTCCTATGATTGTGGAATGGTATGAACGTTACAATTCTGTAGATTTTCAGTTATGTTATATGAAGGGCTTTCCAATCTTTTCCCATTATTAAATCTCCTAAACTACGTCATTTTAGATCCTTTCACCCATTGGGTCTCAAAATACCTTTAGTTCCTCAATAAATTCATGATCTCACAATTAAGGTTTTCATTATAACCATGATTCTTCTTGTACTTTAGTTTTGCATAACTAGTAAACTATAAATAATTGTTTCTCCATGAAATATAGTATGTTGATAGTATCATGTCCAAGAACCCTATGTGTAATGATATTTCCATGATTTTTCTGCTTGTATTAGGTAATTTCATTTTTAATTCATATCATAGAATCTGCCATAAATAGTAACATTCTTTAGAAATGGCGAGTTATGAACACTCGATGACCTAGGATCCATGCATTGTTAAATAAACTTTTGTTCCTTCAATTACATGTTTTAATACACTTTCAGATAGTTGGTCTGTTAATCAATCTAAATTTATCCGTACTTTCAGTGTTACTAACCTGTAGAGTTCAGATAAAGTATAATCAAAATGGTATCTTAAGATAAATTCACCCTATTAGACTATTAGTAGTTTCATGAGTCAAGATTTAGGGTTCTGGTCTAGACTTATAGATTTCTTACAAATCTCAGTACTTATATATTTTTATACATTTACTCCAATCATCCTTATCCCCCATAAATGTACAAGTCTCATAATTTAGAAATACATGATCTCTCTCTATACACACACACACACATACACATACTCATATTATCATCAAGAAAATTGACTCATTTTAGTAAAACGCATGACTTCCAGATATGCCATCAATACTCTGAACAATTTTTCTAAAGGTAAGGTTCCCCATTAGTACGGTATTCAAAATTCCTTATCGATCATGAATTAGTTTTATTATAAAAGAAAGGTTCACCAATAGTATGGCATCAAGGATTATGGACAAGTTGAAATCCAGATAAATCATTTCATCAATCTATTAATGATATTCAGTTAGGGTAGTGGTTAGCATCAAGCGGATGAAGGAATGAAGGCTAACACACCCACTAGGTTGAAACCTTTAGTAATAGTTCCTAAGATACAGAACTATATGCCACCGTAGGATTATTTATACTGCATCAGATCATCTCAGAGTTTATATCCTGGAAAGGTATATTGGGCCCTCTTCGATAGGGAGTATACATTGAACTCCATGTTTAGCTCACAATAATATACGGTAGTTAAGAGCATCTCCCACGGTCTCATATTTTGAATTTTACATGGACCTCAGCTCAGTCTAGCTCACAGTATCTCAATTGTATCAAAATATTCATGTACTCAGTATTTATGATTATTCGGATGGATCTGTACATCTTAGTTTACCCAGTATTACTTTTGATTTAAATATGCCATCATCAAAACATTTGTTTGTATAACCCTTTACGACTTTTGAATATTCTTCTATTCAAATTAAACATCATATTATTATTATTATTATTGTCGTTTTATATACTTACTTTACTTGGTCATTGCATAATTTTACGTTTCTCACTCCATGTTCATTCTATTTTTTCATGTTCAACATATATAGTGTGGTGCATATCTCACATGCTTAGAACATTCAAAGTACTAACCATATACTTTATTTTGTGCTATATTGTCTTATAATATAGGTTCTGATATTCAGCTTCTAGATCACACATAGTACATGTAACACCCCGATTTGCTGAACCAGAATGCTACACGGTGCTCATGACCCCGAGGGACCACAAGCTAACCCATGACTGATATCTGTACCTGTATATTGCAAATCATAATATAATAATGCGGAACACAAAGGCCATAAGGTTCAACTAAATACAATCATATGGGCGAAAATACCCAAAACAACTAAATCTGGACGCAAATTTGAAAGTAAATCTGAAAGCCTCTAAAATATCTGAATAAGGAGTTGAAGGAGCATGTCTCCAACTAACTCCGTAAAACTGAACTGAAGAAATAAATAAATTAATCAAATCATATTATCCTCGAATCAATGGGGACTCACTATGTCTCTGCGACTGGAATACTACCGCTATTGCTGGGCTGGAGCTCGTGTCTCAGAACCTATAGTGTAATATGAAAAGAAAGCACCATAGCGTAAATACGTTAATACATCTGGAGTAATGAGTATACGAGGAAGGTAGGTTGAAGATAAAGGGTTTCATGCATGAAAAACACTGACTAACTAATATGAACGTGGGAGTGCAAACACACATATATAGAAACTGGGACCATGAATACGTATAGCATGACCTATAAGCTAATACATGGTTTACTGATAACTATCATGACTGATACTGAAACTAATAACATGGATGACTGTATCTGACAGTCCTGTATATACTGAAATCTGAAGAACTATCTGAGTTCTTTTACTGAGACTGATACTGAAACTGTGGGAAGTAGTGTTTAACTGACATGCCCCATATATACCGTTATGGCTAAGCTAGGGTCCAATATCTGCCCCGACTAGAGGGGTGTCAATACCACGCCACTGTTATGGATAATTGTGAGACCCTATACTGGCATGTACTCAAATGAGAATGGTGGGAACCCTAAACTGATGGGTTAAGCCACCTCATCAACCCTAAGCTGACGGGTTAAGATTTCTCAACCTACACTGGCTACGTAGTTCTGGAACACAAGTATTTCTACTAAGAATTACACCCTAAACTGGCGGTTGAGTTCCCATCCTTGGTTTCACACGGTGCTAACCTCTACTCCAATATGGAGGGACTGGACATGAATAACTGACTGTGCATGACTTGATCTTACTAAATTCTGTTGACTGGCGGAATGTTACAGAATCTGACAACTGACTAAGATCATGAGGTTTTCCTAAGACACATGACTGACTGAAGTCTATGGAATCATAGCTTGAGTTCGAATATCGTGAAACATGACATCAATCTAGGCACACAGCTATAGTTTTCGGGTACAAGTACCCCTAGGACTCGATGGAAGGAAACTGACACACATGACTGACTTGATCATAAGAGTAGAGTCCATATATAATATCATAAGTAGGGATCTCATACTATGCATAGTTATCAACAATTTATTGCATGGAAAGGATTTCATATCACATGGAAGTACTTGCACAATCTTAATATCATGTTCGTTGCATAATAATATTGGCAACGCATACTAATAGCATGGAAGTTCATGTAGTTGCATGGTTATCATACATCTTGTTCATAAGTAGGATTTGCAAGTAAGCATAGCATAATCTCATAAAAATAGTTCATGGGTATTCCAATAATATTTACAAGGCACATTAACAACATAGAAGTCATTGGAACATAAGGGCATATCATGAACCCTTCACTTAGTCACAATTTAGCTATATTGCAAGATTTCTAGTTCCTTAGGCATTTTATCAAACATCTTACATGCACATCTTAAGCATAGGTGAATTCATCAAATTATACATCATAAACAACCAAATTTACATGTTTCCAACTCATATGATATCATAAATTCACAAAACATATAAAGATTCCATCTTGGAAATCACCCAATATCAACAGCATGATCATCAACACCCAACCATATAGAAATCATACTTTATAATGAAAAAAGAGGAAAACAAACAAGAATCAACATAGGTATGATCATATCACCACAATAAACCAAGCTTTTGTATTTTAAAGATTGATTCTTGAACTCCATGGACGAAAGGAATCCATGGATGAACATTACACATACCTTAGAAGGAAGATTCTTGATGATTGACGGAGGAATTTCCTTGAAATTAGATCTTCAAGCTTAATTATGCAACCCTAGTTGTTTTCCTCCTTTAGTGCTCTTGGATGATGAGCTTTGAGATGAAAATAGGGTTGCAGTATGTTTAGAAGCTATATATTTCGTAGGGTTAAGTTTAGGGACGTGTAAGGAGTATTTAAAGACTTAATTACCTTTATAATAACTCAAGACAAAGTGTTTTTGACACCTGGAATTGACTTAGGCAATGCCCAAGTGATCTTCTATGCTTGGGTTGGGAGGCGCCTAACCAATTGCCTATGCTTGGGTTAGGCAGCGCCTAACCAATCGCCTATGCTTACTGTCTCTCACGAAAATGGGCATAACTTTTTGCTCGAGTATTGGATTAAGGCAAAATTGGTATTATTGGAAAGCTAATTCGATTTTATACAATTTGGTGGGTCTAAATCAGCCAAAATACCATATTAACATCGAGTTATACTCATTCAAAGAGGACCCTTACAAAATCGAACACTAAAACTTGATGGATTCAAAAACTCTTAGCTTGCATTACCTTAAGTGACTCATATGAACATGCTCAATGCATCATAAGCTATCATATCACTAAGATATTCATTATAAGTCATGTACTCAAGTATGAATCATAGGATAGGAGATTTCATACATAGGAATACTTATTCACTTCCTAGCTGGGGTCTTACAATATCTCCCCCTTAGGAATATTCGTCCTCGAATGAGAATTTACTGAGAAGGGATACAAGATAATAGAACCTAAACTAAACACGAAGAACTGAAACTTGATCTCATGACTGACATTCTAAACATACTAAACTCGTGCATATCTGATGCACGGACAACTGACACATGAATCCATGACTGAGTATGAAATGGTTAATAGGTTCCAAGTTTATACAGGAAACATGAACGTGAAACTGAATAAGATTAAGGAGAACTATTACCTTGAGCTTGATCTGAATTGGCGGGAAAGAGGTGAGGATACTTGGTATGCATATCTGCTTCTGCTTCCAGAGTAGCTCCCCCATGAGACTGATTTTACCAAAGAACCTTGACTAGAGGGACTTTTTTGTTACTTAATCTACGAGTCTGATAATCTGAGATTTTGACTGGAATCTCTTCATAAGAGAGGCTGCTCTGAAAGTCAATGCTCTGAATAGGGACAACAACTGCTGGGTCACCTGTGCACTTCTTTAGTAAAGAGACATGGAAGACTGGATGGACTGAGGCTAGATATGAAGGCAACTCAAGCTCATAAGCTACCTTGCCGAAGCGATAAAGAATTCTGAAGGGACCGACATACCGGGGACTGAGTTTCCCTTTCTTGCCGAACCTCTTCACTCCCTTCATGGGAGAGATCTTAAGATAGACATAATCATTGACGTCAAACTTGAGATCCTTTCTACGAACATCTACATAGGACTTCTGTCGGCTTTGAGCAGCCCGGAGTCTCTCTCTGATTAACTGAACTTTCTCTAAGGCGTTGAATACTAAGTCAGGACCTATGACTGAGGCCTCACTAACTTCAAACCAACCAATCAGAGATCTACATCTCCTGCCATAGAGAGATTTAGATGGAGCCATCTGAATACTAGAATGATAGCTATTGTTGTATGCAAACTCAATCAAAGGCAAGTGGTCATCCCAACTTCCCTTGAAGTCAATTGCATACGCCCTTAGCATATCTTCAAGAGTCTGAATGGTCCTCTCTGCTTGACCATCTGTCTGAGGATGAAATATTGTGCTGAGATGGACTTGGGTACCGAGACCCTTTTGGAATGCTTTCCAAAAGTGAGAAGTGAACTGGGTACCTCTGTCTGAGATAATAGATAGTGGAACACCATGTAATCTGACTAACTCCCTGATATAGAGTTTGGTATAATCCTCAGTGGAATAAGAAGTACGAACAGGAAGGAAATGAGCTGACTTGGCCATTCTATCTATAATGACCCAGACTGAATCATGCTGATGACGAGTTCTAGGCAAACCCATCACGAAGTCCATGCTAACTTCTTCCTACTTCTAAGTAGGAATGGTGAACTCTTGCATGGAACCACTAGGTTTCTGATGGTCTATCTTTACCTGTTGACATGTAGAGCACTTAGCCACAAACTCTGCAATATCTCTCTTCATCCCACTCCACCAATAGATCTCCCGCATGTCGTGGTACATTTTAGTGGACCCTAGATGAATACAGTATCACGCACCATGCGCTTCTGCAAATATTCGCTACCTCAATTCATCTACACCTGGAACACATAGACGACCTTGACAACAAAGAACGCCATCTCCCTTGGGAGAAAACCTTGACTTTCTAATTCTGAACTGATTTTTTGAGCTTGAAAAGGCTAGGATCCCTGTCTTTTTTCTCTTTCACCTCAGAAACTAGAGATAACTCTGAACTACTATGAATACATACACCACCCTCTGAAGAATCGACTAAGCGAATGCCTAGTCTGGCAAGCTGATGGATCTCCTGAGCCATCTTTTTCTTACTATCCTCAACGTGAGAAACACTACCCATAGAGAGTCGACTGAGAGCATCGGCCACAATATTGGCCTTGCTCAGATGATAAAGAACACTCATGTCGTAATCCTTCAAGAGCTCTAACCACTTTCTCTGGTGAATATTGAGATCTTTATGGGAAAAGACATACTGGAGGCTCTTATGATCTGTGAAGACATCTACATGAACTCCATAGAGATAATGCCCCCAAATCTTCAAGGCAAAAGCTACCGCTACTAACTCAAGATCATGAGTAGGATAACTCTTCTCATGTGGCTTTAACTGTCTGGAGACATAGGCTATGACCTTACCATACTGCATGAGGACATAACCTAAACCCACTCTAGATGCATCACAATAGACTACAAAACCATCTGAACCATATGGAATAGCTAGAACTAGAGCAGAGGTGAGTCGAGTCTTCAACTCTTGAAAGCTCTTCTCGCATGAATCTGACCACTGAAACTTAATCTTCTTTTGAGTCAATCTGGACATGGGAGATGTAATAGAAGAAAATCCCTCGACAAACCATCTATAATAGCCAGCCAAACCCTAGAAACTCCTAATATCTGATGGAGATACGTGTCTGGGCCAGTTTCTTACTGCATCGGTTTTCTGAGGATCTACTCTAATGTCATCACCGGAAACAATATGGCCAAGGAATGCTACTGATCTTAGCTAAAATTGGCACTTGCTGAACTTAGTGAATAATTGGTGATCCCTGAGAGTCTGAAGAACAATCCTGAGATGGTCTATATGATCACGCTCTGTGCGAGAATAGACCAGAATATATCTTATAAAGACTATGACAAACATGTACAAGTACTTGCTGAACACACGGTTTATCAAATCCATAAAAGATGTAGGGACATTATTAAGACTAAATGACATGACTAAAAATTCGAAGTGACTATACCAAGTACGGAAAGCTGTCTTCGGAATGTCACATTCTCTAACTCTGAGCTGATGATAGCCTGATCTGACGTCTATCTTGGAGATGTAACGGGCACCCTAAAGTTGGTCGAATAGATCATCAATCCTGGGAAGAGGATATCTATTCTTGATCGTGACCTTGTTGAGTTGACGGTAATCAATACACATCCTAAGAGAATCGTCTTTCTTGTGCACGAATAATACTGGCGCACCCCATGGGGAAATGCTGGGTCTGATGAATCCCTTATCTAAGAGATCCTTCAACTGATCTTTCAGTTCCTTGAGTTCTGCTGGTGCCATTTTGTAAGGTGGAATAGAAATAGGTTGAGTATCCGGAAGAAGGTCTATGCCGAAGTCTATTTCCCTTTTGGGAGAAATGCCTAGGAGATCTTTAAGAAAGACATCTGAGTATTCATTAACAACAGGGACTATTTCGAGGCTGGGAGATTCAAAACTGGAATCTTTAACATGCACGACATAATACACATACCCCTTAGAAATTATTTTCCTTGCCCAAAGGTAGGAAACAAGTTGACCCCTGAACGCTGAACTATCATATTTCTGCAGTCGACTGTGGCATAGCAAGAATGAAGCCAATCCATGCCGAGAATGACATCAAAATCAGTCATCTCTAACTCTACTAAATCTGCTGACGTAGATTTCTGAGATATCATAATCGGGCAGTTCCTGTATACCCGTCGGGACATGATGGTTTTACCCACTGGGGTAGAGACTGAGAAGGTCTTATCTAGGACTTCAGGACTAATTCCGAAATCACTTGCTATATATGGAGTAACAAAAGACAAAAATGCACCTGGGTCTTGCAAAGCATAAACATGAACATGGAAAATCTATAATGTACCAGTAATGACATCAGGAGAATTTTCCTGATCCAGCCGGGACTAAAGATCATAGAGACTATTTGGGCGTTGCCCACTAGTAGCACTAGAAATGGTACCCTGCTGGTTCGGGTGACTGGACTGAGCTGTAGAATAATTTTGCTGACCCTGAAGACTTGACTGCAAACACTCCCTAATCCTGTAGCCTGGCTTGTAATAACCAAAACAGACATCACTACCGGCTCTACAAATGCACTTGTGGTTCTTACCATAAGTCTAACAAAGGGGATTCGTTCGGGCACTGCTAACACTGCCTTGAGATTTAAAGCCTAGCGCTTTGTTTCTATTTCCATCTCTGAACTTTGGCACTGGAGCGCTGGCAGAGGAAGGAGCTAGAATGGCTGACTTGGAGAGAAACTATGAACGGTTTCCTCCATCTGACTTGGGGTGAGCAAAGTTGAAATTACCTGACCTTGCTCTCTTGTTCTGCCTTTCCCTAGTCTTAAACTTCTGCTCTTCTACTTGCTGGGCATTGGTCATGATTCTTGCTAAGGTTATATCACTGATCAGCATCGCAGACCTACACTTATTTACCATGCTATCGTTGACCCCTGACATGAACTTGCTCATCTTAGCTCTATTGTCTTCAACCACATGATGAGAATACCTGGATAGCTGAGTAAATCTAAGAGAATACTCCCTAACCGCCATATTCCCCCGCTTGAGGTTGATGAACTTAAGAAATTTGGCTTCCCTCAGCTCTTGGGGAAAAAATCTGTTTAAGAAGGCCATAACAAATTCCTCCCACTCGATAGGGCCTGTGTCATCTAACCTCTCAGACTTCCACTGTTTGTAACAATCATGAGCAACATCCTGTAACTGGTAGGTGGCTAACTCAGCACTCTCAATAGAAGTAGCACCAATGATGTTAATGACCTTCTGGACTTGGTCAATGAACTCTTGAGGGTCCTCATCAAACTTAGACCCATGGAAAGATGGAGGGTTCATCCAGGTGAAGTCTCGAACCCTAACTACTTTGGAAGTGGCCACTGGATTGGCCGGAATGACTGGTGGCTGTTCATTCTGTGCAGCCATAGACTGAGTAAGTGTGGTAAATGCGGCTCTAAACTTCGCATGGGAAACATGTTCGCCCAAAGGATCTTTGGGATGAGGAGCTGGTTGGTTTCTTCTCTTCGGGTCCATGTTCTAGAATAAGAGAAGAATGGATTAGACTAAGAGTTTAACTTGTGATTATGCTCACTAGCATGACATGAATAATAAAGAAAGGGGACTATTCCTAAAACATCTTATAGCATCCAGCACATAAATGTGGCACGCGATACACCCATGGACAAGACTCTACTAGATTACGCTTTCAGACTTCCTAGGACTCTATTGAACCTTAAGCTCTGATACCAAGTTTGTAACACCCCGATTTGCTGAACCGGAATGCTACACGATGTTCATGACCCCGAGCGACCACAAGCTAATCCATGACTGATATTTGTACCTGTATACTACAAATCATAATATAATAATGCAGAATACATGGAACTGTAAGGCCATAAGGTTCAACTAAATATAATCATATGGGCAAAAATACCCAAAACAACTATATCTAGATGTAAATATAAAAGTAAATCTGAAAGCCTCTAAACTGTATGAATAAGGAGTTGAAGGAACATGTCTCCAACTAACTCCGTAAAACTGAACTGAAGAAATAAATAAATAAATCCAATCATATTGCCCTTGAATCAATGAGGACTCACTATGTCTCTGCGACTGGAATTCTACCACTATTGCTGGGCTGGAGCTCATGTCTCAGAACCTATGGTGTAACATGAAAAGAAAGAACCAAAGCGTAAATGCGTTAGTACATCTGGAATACTGAGTATACGAGGAAGGTAGGCTGAACATAAAGGATTGCATGCATGAACAACACTGACTGACTAATATGAACGTGGGAGTGCAAACACACATATATAGAAACTGGGACCATAAATATGTGATAGCATGACCTGTAAGCTAATACATGGTTTATTGATAACTACTATGACTGATACTGAAACTGATAACATGGACGACTGTATCTGACAGTCCTATATATACTAAAATCTGAAGAACTATCTGAATTCTTTTACTGAGACTGATACTGAAACTGTGGGAAGTAGTGTTTAATTGACATACCCTATGTATGCCGTTATGGCTAAGCTAGGGTCCAATCTCTGCCCCGACTAAAGGGGTGTCAATACCGCTCCACTGTTAAGGACAATTATGAGACTCTATACTGGCAGGTACTCATATGAGAATGGTGGGAACCCTAAATTGATGGGTTAAGCCACCTCATCTACCCTAAGCTGATGGGTTAAGATGTCTCAACCTACGCTGGCTACGTAGTTTTGGAACACAAGGATTTCTACTAAGAATCACACCCTGAACTGGCATGACTTAATCTTACTGAATTCCGTTGACTGGCGGAATATTACTGATATCTGATAACTGACTAAGATCATGAGGTTTTCCTGAGTCACATGACTGACTGAAGTCTAAGAAATCATAGCTTGAGTTAGGAAATCGTGAAACATGACATGGATCTAGGCAAACAGCTATAGTTTTCGGGTACAAGTACCCCCAGGACTCGATAGAAGGAAACTGACACACATGACTGACTTGATCATAAGAGTAGAGTCCATAATATATAATATCATAAGTAGGGATCTCATACTATGCATGGTTATCAACAATTTATTGTATGGAAAGGATTTCATATCACATGGAAGTACTTGCACAATCTTAATATCATGTTCATTGCATAATCATATTGGCAACACATACTAATAGCATGGAAGTTCATGTGGGGTGCATGGTTATCATACATCTTGTTCATATGTAGGATTTGCAAGTAAACATAGTATAATCTCATAAGAATAGTTCATGGGTATTCCAACAGCATTTACAAGGCACATTAACAACATAGAAGTCATTGGAACGTAAGGGCATATCATGAATCCTTCACTTAGTCACAATTTAGCTATATTTCATGATTTCTAGTTCCTTAAGCATTTTATCAAACACCTTACATGAACATCTTAAGCATAGGTGAATTCATCAAATTATACATCATAAACAACCAAATTTACATATTTCCAACTCAAATGATATCATGAATTCATAAAACATATAAAGATTCTATCTTGGGAATCACCCAATATCAACAACATGATCATCAACACCTAACCATAAAGAAATCATACTTTATAATGAAAAAGAGGAAAACAAACAAGCATCAAAATGGGTATGATCATATCACCATAATCAACTAAGCTTTTGTAATTTAAAGATTGATTATTGAACTCCACGGATGAAAGGAATCCGTGGATAAACACTATGCATACCTTAGAAGGAAGATTCTTGATGATTGACGGAGGAATTTCCTTGAAATCAGATCTTCAAGCTTAATTATACTGCCCTAGTTGTTTTTCTCCTTTAGTGCTCTTGGATGATGAGCTTTGAGATGAAAATAGGGTTCCAGTATGTTTAGAAGCTATATATTTTGTAAGGTTAAGTTTAGGGACATATAAGTAGTATTTAAAGACTTAATTACCTATAAAATAACTCAGGACGGAGTATTTTTGACACCTGGAATTAACTTAGGCGGGGCCTAAGTGATCTCCTATGCTTGGGTTGGGCGGCGCCTAACCAACCGCCTATGCTTGGGTTAGGCGGCGCCTAACCAATCGCCTATGCTTACTGTCTCTCACGAAAATGGGCATAACTTTTTGCTTGGGTATTGGATTAAGGCAAAATTGGTATCATTAGAAAGCTAATTCAATTTTGTACAATTTGGTGGGTCTAAATCAGCGAAAATACCACATTAACATTGAGTTATACTCAGTCAAAGATGACCCTTGCAAAATCGAACACTAAAACTTGATAGATTCAAAAACTCTTAGCTTGCATTACCTTAAGTGACTCATATGAACATGCTCAATGCATCATAAGCTATTCTATCACTAGGATATTCATTGTAAGTCATGTACTCAAGTTTGAATCACAGGATAGGAGATTTCATACGTAGGAATACTTATTCACTTCCTAGCTTAGAAACATGTGGGGTCTTACAGTACAATTTGTTACTACACCTACAGCGGTGCTTTGGTGAGCCCTCATTATTTTAGGACTAGTATCAGTATTTCCCATTTATGCCCCTTTTAGTTTTTAGATAGTTAGATTTAGCTAGGGGCTTGTCCTAATAGCTCATATTAGTAGATACTTTCAGATAGACACTTGATGTTTAGGTTTATGTTTTGTTGACTAGTTTTTATTTGGTTTAAACGATGACATTTGGTTTTGTTTATTCATATATCATTCAAACTATAACTTCTACTCACTGTTATTTAATTTTATAAGTATTTTTAGTTCATGTCAAGCCATGGGTAAGATTAGGATCACTTGTGACTCTAAGCACCATATTATAACCAGGGGTAGTCTTGGATTATGACAAATGTGGTATCAGAGCATCAGGTTTAATGTATCCTAGGGTGCCTGAAAACCACAATAAATAGAGTTTTATTCATGGGTTTCAAGCGCAGCACATTATTAATAAGAGGATATGAAATATTTTTAGAAAATTTCACTTCTTTATGATCATATCATGAGATAAATTTTAACTCTATTAATCACTGTAAATCATGCATTTTTTATTAAAATATGTCTCCTCAAAAAAAGATTAGATAGACTAGTCATCAAAATTGTAAACTTTCCGCACTATTCGTTCAGACTGCTAGTGTTGATGTTCTTAATGTAGACTTTTGTGATGCTATCTAATTCTTAGCTTGAGATATGAATACTTAATTGAATCAACAGGTAGCAGTACTTGCAAATTCTACTAGTAAGAAGAGATGAATAATGATAAGGAGGGTCATACTAGGGAAAAGTAACTCTAATTGCCAAATGATCGCTTGTGAGAACCGATCTTCTTTTCCTTAAAGGTCATCAGGGCCAAACTCTCATCATCTAGTACTTCATTTCTATCCCTCATGCCTTATTATAATTAGAAAAAGAAAGCATCTAGCGCTCATCCTCAGAAAAATTTGTAAAGGAAAAATACTACCCCACTTGCAACAAGTGTAGCAAGCACTACATAAGGGAATGTATGGTAGGTATGAAAGTTGTTTTTCTGTAGAATGTTAGCCCACATATTGAGAGATTATCCATTAGCTTTAGTAAAGGGAATAGAGGTTTACCAATATCTTTAGGGTACTTTCTCAATAACCCCTCTAGGTTACCTAAATTAGAAGGGTACCTCTCCTAATGAAGGTTGTGGTCATCACTTAACTCAATCCCATTCATATTACAGCCTATTGAATCAAATCTTTCTTTTATGTTCGATTCGGGTGTGTTTCTAAGTTTTCTGCTTCAAGCATTTATAGATTTTGGGCCTTTGTTATTCCATAGTGTTGAAAAGTCATGATTTAGAATATAGTAGTGACAGTGAAGAGTAGTAGTATGACGAATAATAAAAAAAGATAGTTGTTGAAATTAGATTCTCGTAGGCTTTGCAGCTTATCATAAGGATGAGGAAAACCACAAATAAGGATAAGTGGAAAACCACAAATATAGATTACTTCAAGCCTTAAAAGAAATATTAAGGTTTAGATCGAGACTGACTTCGTGTGGTGACTTTGTTATAATAGGGAGAGGTTAAATTATAGAACTAATTAGGTCATAGAGATTCAGGTAGTAGTGCTTGCAAGTTCTAAAATAGATCTAAGTAGAGGTGGAGATCCATTCATATCCTAGCCTATTCAATATACTTATGTAATCACAAAACTTTACTCCTACATTGCATCAATCTAATGTACTCACTTCATTTGGATGTAGATCTATTCCCAATTCCTAGTATAAAGAGTAATAGTCTTATTCAAAAATCTTACTCATGCTTCATAAGCCCATAAATATCGATTTTACACCATATAGATCATGACTTATACACCCATGATTTCTTATCATGCTCAATCCTGTGAACTCATAATACGTTCTAGATGATTAGTGAAATCAACATATGCTAGGTATAATCTCAAACTAAACTTCTTGAACAATATTTTTCATACTATATGGTACTCCTTAGACCCTTGTTGAGTGTCAAGGGTTATGAGAGTGTTTTAATTATGATTCTGTAGTGCCCCTTTTATCTTATATCTTCCTAGTAGAGTCTCTGTGACTGTATTTTACCATGGTAGTGGGGTTAGTGACAACTGTGCTTGTAACACACCAAAGATCTAAACCAATATTAGAACCATTCTTTAATATCATACAAAATCAAATATAGTTCTTTGGTAGTTTTATGAGTGATTTTGTATGTGTATTAAGGCCTCAAACAACTCCTAGCATTTAGACAAGTCAAAATCTCCCTTACCGATTGAATTCTTGGGAAGAATATTGTTATAGTCAACTTTAAACGAGAATAAATTTTGTGTTACTAAGTGTTTAGACTTTGAGCAAGCATAAATTTTGTGTTACTAAGTGTTTATAAGATCAAGACCCATAACAGATAGATAATTTAATTATCTTTCTAATGCTACCAGTTTTGCCTTAATTCGATATCGGAGTAAAAAGTTATGTCCATTTTACCAAAGGGGTGTTTGTCTACTAAGTCATGAGGGTCAGGGTATCGCATCAGTGACGTACCGTCATGCCAAATCATTACCCTTAAGTAGAAAGATTGAATTTTGGTCATTTTGTTATGGTTGGATTGACGATCAGTCATGGGAGTGACGTTCCATCACCCAAATCGTCGCTCAGGACAATTCTGCACTGTCATGACATTTTTAAAAGATTTTTTTGGTCTTTTCACACTCTTTCAGCCCCAAAACTACATTTTTTCACCCTCCAAACTGTAGTTATCAAGTGTAAATACTACCCTAACCTATGATAACTCAAAAATCATCCATCACAAAGCAAAAAGGGTCTATTTCTTTCTACCCAAAACCAACTAGGGTTTATCAAATTCAAGTTCAATGCTAAGAAATTTATCCAAGGCTTCAATATTTAGGTAGGTGGGATGTTCATCCATGGGTGCCTTTCATCCATAGTGCCCAAAAAACCTTATTTTCAACTAAAATATGGATTTGTCTCTTATTATGGAGTTTTATATGTTCAAGATGGATTAAATTCATGTCTTTCCTTAGTAATTGAACTCAATTTCATGTTCACGTATGATCCCATGAAAGATTAGATTAGTTCATATTTTAAACTATAATTTTCCATTTTATGATACAAATGAATTTCATGTTAAATCCCCAATTTATGAATTTAGCCATGTAATCATATTGATTTTCTATGTTTAACACATTCCCATGTTCAAGTTCATGATTCTTACAAATTTGATGAAATGTCTATGTTTTAGGATCTTTGAACCATGTTTTCATACAACAGTTCTAAACCTTAATATTATATTTTGACCATTCAATGCTGGCGAGTTATGAACACCCGATACCTATGTGTTTTACATGACTTCAAATCTTTTAAGTAATGATTTCAGTTAAACCATGAGTATTACCATTTACTTAATTGCTATGATCATAATGAGCAATGTCAATTGTTATGTTCAGTGCATTAAGCTCAGTTTATTACAAGTGTCAGTTTAGTTGGGAGAAGGATTTAGCACTGAGTGAATCCAAGGATGGGGGTTCACCCGCTAGTAGAGGGTGTGACCTCTAATAGAAGCCCCTGAGTTCCAGAACTACATATCCAGCATAGATTTGAGATGTCCACCTGTCAATCGAGGGTTGACACATATTTCATGAGAGCACCTGCCAGTAGAGGGTGACTCCTTAGTCCTTTGGGATACTAGTTTAGTGGATCCGCACAACCATGTGTCAGTACCCGTGGCACAATACTGACACCCTTATAACTGGGGTTATAGGTTGGACCCGGATTAGCTCAGATTGAGGCATGTTAGTTATATAATAGCTCCCACAAAATCATTTAATATGTCTCAGCTCAGGTTTGCTTGACCAAAGCATATGAATTTTTAGTTATTCAATATACAAAATTCAGTCTTTCAGATTACAGATTATCTCAAAAATATGTTTTTTCTTATCTTGCATTCTCATATATTACATGTTCATGCATTTATGCTCAGTTATCTCATTCATTTCAGTCAGTCCTTATCTCATATACCAATACATTTAAAGTACTGATTGCATATTTTTCTTTGCGCTATGTTGTCTTATAATATAGGTTCGGACGCTCAGTTTTTCGATCGATCTTAGACATCTCAATGTTAATCAGCAACAGTAGTGGTAAGTCCTCATCCATCGAGGACATGATGTGTTTTCTTAGTTATTTCAGTATTTCCTTATGTTTAATCAGTTGAAGTTAGTTGGGGGTTTGTCCTATCAACTCCATATGACGTTTAGAGGCTTTCGGACAATCAGTATGTTTTTAAAATTTTTATCAATTGTTTCAGAAAGATAGTTTAGTTTCCATTATTTTATTAGATATTTCATACATGTCATTGCTACATATTTCAGTATTTAGATTTACATTATCTTAACAATATTTCTTTAGCACATGTGTTTTATTACTATTTTACTCAATGCTTACAACATATACCAGTTCTGCAACGTCCCAAAATCCCATCCCCAGACGTCACACGATGCTTATAACCCCGAAGGACCACAAGATAACCCTTTACTAATATCTGTACCTGTATACTACATAATATCTGAAATAAATACAAAAAATAGCCATAAGGTTCAACACATTTATGAATACTCATAATACACATCAACAACATCTGTTTGAAAAGCAAACTGTCTGAACTGAAGAGTTGATGGGACAAGTCCCCAACTATCTCCATCAACTGAAAATAAATAAAGTCTGAAGAAATAATAGTAAACTGAGATTTGTCCTCGAAAGAAGAGGACTCACTGCTACTGCTGCTAACTGGGACTGAACTGCTGAGGATACACTGGATCCTGTGCCTCTGAACCTATGGTGTCAAAAAAACACCATAGTGCAAATGCATCAGTACAGGAATGTACTGAGTATGTAGACGGGGTAGGCTAATGCAAGGGCTCATGCATGCACAATATCTAAATTGAATAATTGTGAAGATTCCGCATGAGAACAAATACATGAATCTACAGACCATGAACACAATTATTGCAAATCTGGATACTGAAAATCAAATACCACTTTAATGCATACTGAACTCACTACTAACACTGAGATACTGAATCACTGACTCATCTGATACTGATAACTGAGGATCTGGACGTACTTACATCAAGGACTAAATTTTGAGCTTACTGCTTTCGACTGATAGCATTAGAGATCAACTTTTCTAATAAATTATTCTGGAAGTGATTATAAATGATAAGAAGTATGATCATATCCGAATCTGACAATCAGAAGACTCAATAGAATAAAGAATCTGAGATAAAGATCAAGTCTATCTGACGACAGATCTCTAGATATGATAATAAGAATACTCAACATGGTCTAAGATTGAGATCAAGCCTCTCTGACCGGAGATCTCTAGTAATGATAATAAGTATCTACATATAAGACCAAGCCTATCTGACGGGATGGTCCATGAACCAATGGAACTAGCTGAGTTCCATACTGGGATAAACAACTGTACCACACAGTCCTGATTTCTGAAGAGTGATACTAAAACTGCAACTGTGGAAAGTAGTTACTTAATCGAAATGCCCCAACCGATCACAGGTGGGGTCCAACCTGTGACACTACATGAAAGGGTGTCAATACCGTGCCTTGGGTAAAGACCCCTCTGGTCAAGCCTCTCTAATGGGATGACCCTCGTAGGAATTTGGGCTGAGATAATATGATATTCAAACCTCTCTGACGGTGACAGTCTCTGCTAACGGGAGACTCCTACATCCTATGCTGGCTACACAATTTTGGAGTTTAGGGTTTGCTCCTAACGACTCGACCTCTCTGACGGGAGAGCCACCATCCCTTCCCTCGCTGGGTGCTAGCTTCTACTCCCAACTAAAAGACTCTGAAGTGAATTCTCAACTGAACACAACTGAACTGAGTCTATTACTGATCATGTTTCTCAAAAAATCTGACTGAGTTACGTTGAGATTATTTAGTTTCATATCTGATAGAAAAGGTATCGAATCATGGTATCTGACTGATGATATAGAGCTTGAATAGATTACTCGAATCGCTTCTGAGATTAAACTTGAATACTATTAGATCTGAGTTGATTACGGGACTAAGGCTAGATTACTAGTGATACAGAGATAACTGAGATTACTAAGCTTTCTTAAGTTCTAACTTGTCTGAGGATACAAGGCTCTATAGTTCACTAAGTATGGAGAATAATGGCTCGACTGGAGTTATCGAGAAACTGATACAGCTCTATTGTCGGGTAAAAATACCCCCAGGACTCGATAGCGTAAAAGCAAAGCATAATCATTCAGTCATCATCACAATCATTCATGTATCATCATAATCATTCATGCATCATCATAATCATTAAAGCATTTTCCCAATCATTAACACAAATCATCAAGTAATTAGGAATCACAAACGTCTATTCATCATCATAGTCACCAAGGGGTCACTTTAAGCATCTCAGAATCATAATGATATAATAATATAGGGGAAACATGCTACTAGATCATACTCCATTCAACAAGGTTTTACCTCAGCTATTACATACCTATATCAGTCTTGATATGTGTTTAGATATCACATAGCTTGGGGAAACTTCTTACTATCATTTCACAACTTAATTAGGGATTTCATGCTATCTTGGTAAATTTCACTTACTAAGGCATTTTATCAAACACTAGGCATGCACGGGTTCACACATATTTGGGAATTTCCTGCTACAATGGAATAATTCATTCATTTGGGTGTTTTAATCAAACATATAGGGGACATGCTTCGCTTATTCAACCATTTATACGCCCAAAAGTCATGAACACATCACATAGAAAACAACTTCAAGAGGTTCTATCACATTAGTTCAACATACTAGGTTCAAAGCTCATAAATTTTATAGACAAACATAAATCAAAACTCCACAACACCTTGAACATCCATTTCAACACATAAAAATCATTAACAACTTACAAACATAAAAATCTTTTAGTTTTTAAAAAGGGTTCTTGAGCTTTTTCGATGAAAGGGACCCAAGAATCAATATCTACATACCTTAACCTTTGAAGTCGGGTGAATTCTAATGCTTGAGACTCTATCCGTACTGGTAATAAATGATTCTCGAAGCCCATAGAATGAGGAACTTAGTTCTTGAAGAAATCTTGAAGATTTATAGATGATTTTTGGAAGATTAGAGTTCTTGAATTGAAACCCTAGATATTCTCTCTTTAGAGAATTGGAAGAGAAATAGAGAAATTAGGGTTTGAATGAGGGTTCCTCATATTTATAGAGGCTAAAAAATAGAAAATGATCAAAATACCCTTAGAAAAACGTCCTTAAATTGCTGGAAAATATTCTTGATGACATCCATGACAGGCCGTCAAGTTGGTGATAGGCCATCACGAATGTCGTCAAAAAAAAAGGTGAAATATTGAGTTTCTGGTTAAGGCTGACGACATTGGTGATAGGCCGTCATGGCATGATGGCTTATCACAAAATGTATTCACTGGGGTCATAAATTTGCTCAGGGCTGACGACATTGGTGATAGGCCATCACAGGCGTGATAGCTTATCATGATTGTCGTCACTAGTTTTTCAGCCACACATGCTGGAGTAAAATGGGTATAACTCTTTGTTCCGATATTGGTTTTTGACGAAATTTGTATAGTTGGAAAGATAATTGAAAGATATTTCATTTGATATATAGTAGGTACTCTAATTCGATATATACAAGGATTTATAATTGATTGAAGTTGACCCAAATCTTGACGGTCACTAAAACTTAAACGATAGGAAAGCTTTCACTCGTGCATAAGTTAGGGGACCTCTATGATCTCAATTCATGCTCAAATAGATTCCCACACGATTCAAAGTATTTCATACTTGGAAAGATATCTTTGAAACATTTTAACTCAAATTTTTTCTTTACCAAATACGCGCTAAGGCTCAGACTGGAAAAAAAAATTGCAGGGCATTACGTTATCTCCCCCTTAAGAACACTCGTCCTCGAATGTCGCTTGATAGACTGAGAATATGGATCAACAGAACTTACTCAAGAAATAGAAACATCTCAAATTAAGACTACGCAACTGGAACGACTGACATATAGAGTTATCACAGTAGGCATGCATATCGGATGCATAGAATACTCGACTGATGATACTTATAGCTGAATTCTCATAATACACCTGTATATATGATGCATGGGATTATAATTGGGATGATCTCTTGAATACACGACTGAATACACGCTTACAAGCTGAACTCTTTCTACTAAATGCGCATATCAAATGCGTGAATGTCCAGCTAAGCTGACTTTTAAAAGTACGATCGACAATGCAATGACAACTGATGCTAACTCCATAAAGAAAATCTAAACATACATCGGGATGAATATAATGGCAAGTAATATCATAACACTATGGGTTATCTCCTCCTTGGGACTCTATGTCCCTCTAAACACACTTCGTTGAAATACTGGAGCGGTGCGCGGGGCACCTATAGACTGGGTCATAATTGACCGATCAAGATCTGAAACTTATGCATGACTCATGATAACATACAATCTCAAAATGGGAGCAAAGGATATAACAATGCACGTCATAAATATGAAGGGCTCAAAACATAACTGGGTCTATTTCAGGGAATCCTTCCCGATCAAGGCGAGCCTGAAACACATGAAGTCTACCCATTTGAGTCAGCACTCTACATTCTCGCATTCTATGGCACGGCTTACCATAATAAAATCACACATCACTACCAGCTCTACACACACCTTGGTGGCACCTGCCACACTCTCCACAATGAAGATCAGTACAAACACCACTAGCACTACTCTAGTCTTTACAGCTTGGCGCTCCCTCAGATCTGACACCCCCAAACACAGATACGTGTACACTAGCTAAAGATGGAGCTGTAACTAAAAATCTCTAACCATACTGAGAACTACTACCACCTTGAGACCCTGCTTACGGGAAACCACAACTACCTGTCTTGGCTCTCTTATTCACTCTCTCTCTCACACACATTTTAATCTGCCTCAATTTGTTTCCCATGCATCATTATCCTAGAAAGATCAATATCTCTATTGAGCATGGCATCTCTATACTCTTTCAACACATCACTTAATGCCCCAGACAAAAACTTACTTATACACGTTCTAGGGTAAGCTACCAAGTCGGGAGCATACTTAGCTTATTGGTTAAACTTAAGACAATACTCTTTCATGGTCATGGAACCTTACTTAGGTTCATGAACTCTTCTACCTTAGCCTCTCTCATCTCTAGCTAGAAAAACCTATCTAGAAAGTCACTCTGAAACTTTAGCCAAGTCACGGGAGTTGCATTCTCCCCTCTACTTTTCTCCCACATCACTACCCATTCATGAGCAATAGCTTTCAACCAATAAGATGTTAACTCAACACTCTCCTCCTCAGAAATATGCATAATCTGGGTGATCTTCTTCACCTCCTCTAGAAACAATTGTGGGTCCTCACCTACTACTGACCTAATGAATTCGGGAAGGTTTATTTTTATGAAGCTTCTAATCCTAGCTACGATAGAATTCCCATCTTGCTAAGATGGGACTGCAGCCTGACAGTTGCCATGAACATTAGTCATAGCTTGGGCTAGCGCCTGGAAAGTGGCCCGAAACTCTGTATGTGACACACTCTTATTCTCAGGATCTACTGGATGAGGGGGCTGGTTATCAACCCCACGGACAAAATCTCTACAAGGAGGCATACTCTGTAATTAGAAGAAAGAAGTGAATTAGACCGAGGATCAACTTGAGCTCATGCTCACTCGCACGAAATGATCATTGAAAGAAGAGGAACTACTCCTAAGAAAATCGTATAGCCTCTTGTACATAAATGTGGAGCACTATACACCCATTCAAAAAACTCTACTAGATGCGGCTTTCAGACTCCCTAGAATACTCTTGAACCTTAGGCACTGATACCAAGTTTGTAACGCCCCGAATTATAATCCCAAGATGTCACACGGTGCTTATGACCCCAAAGGACCACAAGCTAACCCTTTACTGATATTTCTACCTGTATACTGCATAATATCTGAAATAGATGCATAAACTAGCCATAAGGTTCAAGATATCTATGAATACTCATAATACACATCAACAACATCTATCTGAAAAGCCTCTAAACTGTCTGAACTGTGGAGTTGATGGGACAAGTCCCCAACTAACTCCATCAACTAAAAATAAAGTCTGAAGAAATAATAGTAAACTAAGATTCGTCCTTGAAAGAAGAGGACTCAATGCTACTACGGCTGACTGGGATTGAAATGCTGAGGACACTCTAGATCCTGTGCCTCTGAACCTATGGTGTCAAATAAAACACCATAGCAGAAATGCGTTAGTATAAGAATGTACTGAGTATGTAGATGGGGTAGGCTAATGTAAGGGCTCATGCATGCACAATATCTAAATTGAATAATCATGAAGATTCCGCATAAGAACACATACATGAATGTACAGACCATGAACACAATCATTGCAACTCTAGATACTGAAACTCAAATACCACTTTACTATAGACTGAACTCACTTCTAACACTGAGATACTGAATCACTGACTCATCTGATACTGATAACTGAGGATCTGGAAGTACTTACATCAAGGACTAAATTCTGTGTTTACTGCTTTCGACTGATAGAATAAGAGATCAACTTTTCTAAAGAATTATTCTGGAAGTGATTATCAATGATAAGAAGTATGATCATGTCCGAATCTGACAATAAGAATACTTAATAGAATAAAGAATCTGAGATGGATATCAAGCCTATCTGACGAGAGATCTCTATATATGATAATAAGGATACTAACATGGTCTAAGACTGAGATCAAGCCTCTCTAACGGGAGATCTCTAGTAATGATAATAAGCATCTACATATAAGACCAGGCCTCTTTGATGGGATGGTCCATGAACCAATGGAACTAGCTAACTTCTATACTGGGATAAACGACTGTACCACATAGTCCTGATTTCTGAAGAGTGATACTAAAACTGCAACTGTGGGAAGTAGTTACTTAACCGACATGACCCAACCGACCACAGGTGGGGTCCAACCTATGACACCAGATGGAAGGGTGTCAATATCGTGCCTTGGGTAAAGACCCCTCTGGTTAAGCTTCTCTAACGGGATGACCCTCGTAGGAAGTCGTCCTGAGATAATATGATAGTCAAACCTCTCTGACGGTGATAGCCTCTACTGACGAGAGACTCCTGCATCCTACGCTGGCTACACAATTCTGGAGTTTAGGGTTTGCTCCTAACGACTCGACCTCTCTGACGGGAGAGACACCATCCCTTTCCTTGCTGGGTGCTAGCATCTACTCCCAACTAAAAGACTCTAAAGTGAATTCTCAAATGAACACAACTGAACTGAGTCTATTACTGATCATGTTTCTCAAAAAATCTGAATGAGTTACGTTGAGATTACTTAGTTTCGTATCTGACAGAAAAGGTATCAAATTATGGTATCTGACTGATGATATGGAGCTTGAATAGATTATCCGAATCGCTTCTGAGATTAAACTTGAATACTATTAGATCTGAGCTGATTACAGGACTAAGGCTAGATTACTAATTATACAGAGATTACAGAGATAACTGAGATTACTGATCTTTCTTAAGTTCTGACTTGTCTGAGGATACGGAGTTGTATAGTTTACTAAGTTCGGAGAATCATGGCTCAACTGGAGTTATCAACAAACTAACACGGGCGCTAGACAACAGCTCTATTATCGGGTATAAATACCCTCAGGACTCGATAGCGTAAAAGTAAAGCATAATCATTCATTCATTATCACAATCATTCATGTATCATTATAATCATTCATGCATCATCATAATCATTAAAGCATCTTCCCGATCATTGACACAACTCTTTATGTAATCAGGAATCACAAACGTCTATTCATCATCATTGTCGCCAAAGGGTCACTTTAAGCATCTTAGAATCATAATCATATAATAATGTAGGGGAAACATGCTACTAGATCGTACTCCATTCAACAAGGTTTTACCTCAGCTATTTCATACTTATATTAGTCTTGACATGTGTTTGGATATCACATAGCTCGGGGAAACTTCTTACTATCATGTCATAACTTAATTGGGGATTTCATGCTATCTTGGCATATTTCACTCACTAAGGCATTTTATCAAACACTAGGCATGCACGGGTTCACACTTATTTGGGAATTTCCTGCTATCATGGAATAATTCATTCATTTGGGCGTTTTAATCAAACATATGGGGGACTTGCTCCGCTTATTCAACCATTTATACACCCAAAAGTCATGAACACATCACATAGAAAACAACTTCAAGAGGTTCTATCACATTAGTTTTCATACTAGGGTCAAAGCTCATAAATTTTGAAGACAAACATAAATCAAAACTCCACAACACCTTGAATATCCATTTCAACTCATACAAATCATTAAAAAATCACAAACATAAAAATCTTTTAGTTTTTAAAAAGCATTCTTGAGCTTCTTCGATGAAAGGGATCCAAGAATCAATATCTACATACCTTAATCTTTGAAGTCGGATGAATTCTAATGCTTGAGACTCTATCCGCACTTGTAATAAATTATTCTCGAAGGCCACACTATGAGAAACTTAGTTCTTGCAAAAATCTTGAAGATTTATAGATGATTTTTGGAAGATTAGGGTTCTTGAATTGAAACCCTAGATATTCTCTTTTTAGAGAATTGGAAGAGAAATGGAGAAATTAGGGTTTGAATGAGGGTTCCTCATATTTATAGAGGCTCCAAAAAATGAAAAATGACCACAATAACCCTTGTAAAAATGCCCTTAAATTGCTGGAAAAATATTATTGACGACATCCGTTATAAGCCGTCAACTTGGTGATAGGCTGTCATGAATGTCGTAAAAAAAAGGTGAAATATTGAGTTTCTGGTTAAGGCTGACGACATTGGTGATAGGCCATCATAGGCATGACGGCTTATCACAAAATGTCGAAACTGGGGTCAGAAATCTGCCCAGGGCCGACGACATTGGTGATAGGCCGTCACGATCATGATAACTTGTCACGAATGTCTTCACCAGTTTCCCAGCCAGACATGCTAGAGTAAAATGGGCATAACTCTTTGCTTCGATATCAGTTTTTAACGAAATTGGTATCGTTGGAAAGATAATTAAAAGATATTTCATTTGATATATATTACCACCTCTAATTATATATATGAAAAGAATTATGATCGATTTAATTTGACCCAAATCTTGACGGTCACTAAAACTTAAACGATAGGAAAGCTTTCAACTCGTGCATAAGTTAGGGGACCTCTATTATCTCAATTCATGGTCAAATAGATTCCCACATGATTGAAAGTATTTCATACTTGGGAGGATATTTCTAAAACATTTTAACTCGGATTTTCACTTTACCAAATACGCTCTATGGCTCAGACTAAAAAAATATTTTGTGGGGCATTACATTATCTCCCCCTTGAGAACATTCGTCCTTGAATGTTGCTTGATATACTGAGAATATGGATCAATATAACTTACTCAAGAAATGGAAACATCTCAGATCAGGACTACACAACTGAAACAACTGACATATAGATTTCTCACACTAGGCATGCATATCGGATGCACGGAATACTCGACTGATGATACTTATAGCTGAATTCTCATAATACACATGCATATCTGATGCATGGGCTCATAACTGGGATGATCTCATGAATAGATGATTGAACACACGCTAATAAGCTGAACTCTTTCTACTAAATGTGCATATCAAATGCATGAATGTTTAGCTAAGCTGACTTTTGAAAGTACGATCGAAAATGCAATGATCACTGATGCTAACTCCATAAAGAAAATCTAAACATGCATCGGGATAAATCTAATGGCATGCAACGTCATAATACTGTGGGGTATCTCCTCCTTGGGACTCTTTTTCCCTCAAAACACACTTCGCTAAAATACTGGAGCGATGTGTGGGTCACCTACAGACTGGGTCATAATTGACCGATCAAGATCTTTGACCATACCGACAACTACTACCACCTTCAGACCCAGCCTGCGGGAAACTACGACTACCTATCTTAGCTCTCTTATTCACTCTCTCCCTCTTATTTATTTTATCTTCCTCAATTTGTTGTGCATGCATCATTAGCCTAGAAAGATCCATATCTCTATTGAGAATGGTATCTCTACGCTCTTTCAACACATCACTTGACACCCCAGACAAAAACTTACTCATACTCGCTCTAGGGATAGCTACCAAGTTGGGAGCATACTTAGCTAATTGGTTAAACTTAAGACAATACTCTTTCACGGTCATGGAACCTTGCCTTAGGTTCATGAACTCTTATAGCTTATTCTCTCTCATCTTTAGTGGGAAAAACCTATCTAGAAAGGCACTCTGAAAGTCTAGCCAAGTCACGAGAGCTGCATTCTCCCCTCTACTTTTCTCCCACATCACTACCCAATCATGAGAAATGTCTTTTAACCTATAAGATGTTAACTCAACACTCTCCTCCTCAGAAATATGCATAATTTGGGTGATTTTTTTCACCTTCTCTAGAAATAACTGCGGGTCCTCACCTACTACTGACCCAAAGAATTTGGGCGGGTTCATTTTCATGAAGCTTTTAATCTTGGCTGCGGCAGAATTCCTATCTTGCTGAGGTGGGACTATATCCTGACGGTTGCCATGAACATTACTCACAGCTTGGACTAGCACCTGGAAAGTGGCCTGAAACTTTGTATAAGACACACTCTCATTCTCAAGATCTACTGGCTGAGGGGGCTGGTCATCGACCCCACGAACAAAATCTCTGTGAGGAGGCATACTCTATAATTAGAAGAAAGTAGTGGATTTGACTTACGATCAACTTGAGCTCATGATCACTTTCATGAACTGTTCCTAACAACATCCTGTAGCCTCTTGTACATAAATGTGGCGTACTACACACCCATGCACAAGACTCTACTAGATGCAGCTTTCAGACTCTATAGGACACTCTTGAACCTTAGGCTCTGATACCAAGTTTGTAACGCCCCGAAATTCTATCCCGAGACATCACATGGTGCTTATGACCCTGAAGGACCACAAGCAAACCCTTTACTGATATTTGTACCTGTATACTCCATAATAACAAAAATATATGCAAAACTATCCATAAGGTTCAACACATCTATGAATACTCATAATACACATCAACACCATCCGTCTAAAAAGCCTCTAAATTATTTGAACTGTGGAGTTGATGGGACAAGTCCCCAACTAACTCCATCAACTGAAAATAAATAAAGTCTAAAGAAATAATAGTAAACTGAGATTCATCCTCGAAAGAAGAGAACTCACTGCTACTACTACTGACTAGGACTAAACTGTTGAGGATACACTGGATCCTGTGCCTCTGAACCTATAGTGTCAAATAAAACACCATAGCACAAATTTGTCAGTACAGGAATGTACTGAGTATGTAGATGGGGTAGGATAATACAAGGGCTCATGCATACACAATATCTAAATTGAATAATCATGAAGATGTCGCGTGAGAACATATACATGAATATACAGACCATGAACACAATTATCGCAACTCTAGATACTGAAAATCAAATACCACTTTACTGCAGACTGAACTCACTACTAACACTGAGATACTAAATCACTGACTCATCTGATACTGATGACTGAGGATCTGGAGGTACTTACATCAAGGACTAAATTTTGAGCTTACTGCTTTCAACTGACAGAATTAGAGATCAACTTTTCTAATAAATTATTCTAGAAGTGATTATCAATGATAAGAAGTATGATCATGTCCAAATATAACAACAAGAATACTCAATAGAACAAGAATATGAGATGGAGATCAAGCCTATCTGACAGGAAATCTCTATATATGATAATAAGAATACTCAACATAGTCTAAGGCTGAGATCAAACCTGTCTTACGAGAGATCTCTATTAATGATAATAAGCATCTACATATGAGACCAAGCCTATCTAACGGGATGGTCCATGAACCAATGAAACTAGCTGAGCTCCATACTGGGATAGACGACTGTACCACACAGTCCTGATTTCTGAAGAGTGATACTGAAACTGCAACTGTGGGAAGTAGTTACTTAACCGACATGCCCCAATCTACCACAAGTGGGGTCCAACCTGTGACCCCAGTTGGAAGGGTGTCAATATCGTGCCATGGGTAAAGACCTCTCTGGTCAAGCCTCTCTAACGGTATGACCCTCGCAGGAAGTCGGCCTGAGGCAAAATGATAGTTAAACTTCTCTAATGATGATAGCCTCTACTGATAGGAGACTCCTACATCCTGCACTGGTTATGTTGTTCTAGAGTTCAGGGATTTCTCCTAACGACTCGGCCTCTTTAACAGAAGAGCTGCCATACCTTTCCTCGGTCGGTGCTAGCTTTTACTCCCAACTGAATTTTCAAATAAACATAACTAAACTGAGTCTATTACTAATCATGTTTCTCAAAAGATCTGACTGAGTTATGCTGAGATTACTTAGTTCTGTATCCAGCGGAAAAGGTATCTAATCATGGTATCTGACTGAAGATATAGAGATTGAATAGATTACTCAAATCGCTTCTGAGATTAAACTTGAATACTATTATATCTGAGCTAATTTTTGGACTGAGACTAGATTACTAGCGATACAGAGATTACAGAGATAAATGAGATTACTGATCTTTCTTAAGTTCTGACTTATCTGAGGATACAGAGTTCTATAGTTCACTAAGTTCAGAGAATCATGGCTCGACTGGAGTTATCGAGAAACTGACACGGGTTCTAGACAACAGCTCTATTATCGGGTATAAATACCCTCAGGACTCGATAGCGTAAAAGTAAAGCATAATTATTCATTCATCATCAAAATCATTCATGTATATCATTGACACAACTCTTTAAGTAATCAGGAATCACAAATGTCTATTCATCATCATTGTCGCCAAAGGGTCACTTTAAGCATCTCGGAATCATAATTATATAATAATGTAGGGGAAATATGCTACTAGATCGTACTCCATTCAACAAGGTTTTACCTCAGCTATTTCATACCTATATCAGTCCTGACATGTGTTTGGATATCACATAGCTTGCGGAAACTTCTTACTATCATGTCACAACTTAATTGGGGATTTCATGCTATCTTGGCACATTTCACTCACTAAGGCATTTTATCAAACACTAGGCATGCATGGGTTCACACTTATTTGGGAATTTCCTACTATCATGGAATAATTCATTCATTTGGGCGTTTTAATCAAACATATAGTGGACATGCTCCGCTTATTCAACCAATTATACACGAAAAAGTCACGAACACATCACATAAAAAACAACTTCAAGAGGTTCTATCACATTAGTTCACATACTAGGGTCAAAGCTCATAAATTTTGAAGACAAACATAAATCAAAACTCCACAACACCTTGAACATCCATTTCAACTCATACAAATCATTAAAAAATTACAAACATAAAAATCTTTTAGTTTTTAAAAAGCATTCTTGAGCTTCTTCGATGAAAGGGATCCAAGAATCAATATCTACATACCTTAATCTTTGAAGTCGGATGAATTCTAATGCTTGAGACTCTATCCGCACTTGTAATAAATAATTCTTGAAGACCACACTATGAGAAACTTAGTTCTTGCAGAAATCTTGAAGATTTATAGATGATTTTCGGAAGATTAGGATTCTTCAATTGAAACCCTAGATATTCTCTCTTTAGAGAATAGGAAGAGAAATGGAGAAATTTGGATTTGAATGAGGGTTCCTCATATTTATAGAGGCTCAAAAAAATGGAAAATGATCAAAATACCCTTGCAAAAACACCCTTAAATTGTTGGGAAAATATTCTTGACGACATCCGTGACAGGCCGTCAAGTTGGTGATAGACCATCATGAATGTCGTAAAAAAAAAGGTGAAATATTGAGTTTCTGGTTAAGGATGACGACATTGGTGATAGGCCATCACGGGCGTGACGGCTTATCACAAAATGTCGTCACTTGGGTCAAAAATCTGCCCAGGGCTGACGACATTGGTGATAGGCCATCACGGGCATGATAGCTTATCACGAATGCCATCACCAGTTTCCCAGCCAGACATACTGGAGTAAAATGGACATAATTCTTTTCTCCGATATTGTTTTTTGACAAAATGTGCAGTGTTGGAAAGATAATTCAAAGATATTTCATTTGATATTTAGTAGGTCCTCTAATTCGATATATGCAAGGAGTTATGGTCGATTGAAGTTAACCCAAATCTTGATGGTAACTAAAACTTACATGATAGGAAAGCTTTCAACTCGTCCATAAGTTAGGGGACCTCTATTATCTCAATTCATGCTCAAATAGATTCCCACACTATTCAAAGTATTTTATACTTGGGAGGATATTTCTGAAATATTTTAACTCGGATTTTCTCTTTACCAAATACGCTCTAAGGCTCAGACTGAAAAGGGATTTTGCGGGACATTACAAGTTCATAGGTTAGCTTTTGGTCACTTGTGGCCGCAAGCACCGTTGTCTCTACCAGATGGATAGCTTTGGTTTTTGACAATGCGGTACACTTGAATTAGATGCTCTGAGAATGTAACTCGTTAACTTGTAAACTTTGGTGTTGGGTGCAAAGTAAATACCTATAGAACTCATATTTGGTGGTGTAAAGTTTTATCCTGGTATGTATAAAGTCCAATTTCCCCAGTCAAATGTAACCATACTTGTGATTTTTTTTCCTTAATATAAGTAAAATTTATAAAGAAGAGTGTTGGAAGAAAAAAAGTTATTTTCTCAATGACTATCACAAATTTCTTATTATTATCAATTTCCTCATAATTCCATCTATATATTTTAGTCATGAATACTTTACCATGTTTTAAGTTCTCAGTGTGGATCAGTCTGTATAGCCAATAGTTTAGTTCAGAGGTATGGCAAATATATTAGTGATGCTCTCCTTTTCCTTCTTGTCGTACTCTCTTAAGTCCATGTATGTGCTTCTTCCTTCTCTATTTTTTGTACATTCGAAATGTATGTAAATGTATTTGATTCTTATTATCATCCTAAAGTTAGTTAAAGGTAATATTTTCTTCCCTATTACTTTGTTTAGTCTCATGTTCCTTAGAAACTCTCATGTTATAATATGTATTCATTGGTTCAGTTCAATCCATGTTTCAGTAAATAATCAGTTATCATATTGGTATTTATCTCCAAACAACTCAGTTATGGGATTGTATCTTTTTCCCTATTATATTATCTTAGTATTATTCATTCGGAGATGTATGATCCCAAGGGGAGATATTGTAACACCCCCAAAACCTGAGTTAAGATTAAAACCATTCTTTAAGCACTTGTAGAACCAAACTTCATGGCTTGGTCATATAGGAAGTGAATTACATGTGTATTTAGACCATAAGTAACTCCTAGCTCATATCTAAGTTGAAACATTCCTTACCAATTGATTTCTCGTGAATAATCTTTCCATATTCAACTTCAAATGATAATACCTACTAAATTAAAGTATTTTTTTTATCTAAAGACCCAACAAATGAAAGGTCTTTGAGTTTCTTTCCAATACATCCAGTTTTGCCTTAATCCAATTTTGAAGCTAAAGTTATGGGCATTTTAGTGAAGAACTTTCAGCAGTGAAAACCTACGGTTAAAAGCCAGAATCGTGGTTAGAATCAAAATTGTACGATGGCTTCGTTTGCTTGAAATATCCCTAAAACCCCAAGAGTTTTCAAGTATACCTCACAAAACCAAAAGGAAACCACAATTTTGTTGAGAAACCACGATCTTGGGCAAGATTGTGGCTCCTAATTTATTCTGCTTGGACTACCAACCTATGAATCAAGGGACGATCCTTGGTGGATACCATAATTCATACCATTACTTTTGATGAAGTATAGAGAGCCTCAAATCATCCACCCAACCATGAGCACCATCCACGTAGGTTGGTCCCACGATCAAGGAATGGTTCATACATCACAATTCTGCAGATTTTAGGTAACATTTTTTGAGGAGTTTTTCAGTCCTTTCTCATTATTAAACCTTCTAAACTACATCATTTTGGATAGTTCAAGGCTGGTTATTAAGCCTCGATTACCCTAATTCCTCCTCTTAAGGTAGTGGTATGATCTGCGTATACTCTACCCTCCCCAGACCCCACTAGGTAAGAATACACTGGGTCTGTTGTTGTTGTTGTTGTTGTACCCTAATTTCTCATAAAAAATATCAAACGACCTTTAGCAAAATACAAAGACAGCAGGTAATTTTTTCTCCTACAGAGCAAGAACTAGGGTTCATCATTTTCAAGCTCCAAATTCAACAATTTCACCAAGGTTTTCACTCTCAAGTATGTGAAATTTCATCAACGGGTATCCTTTCACCCACTGAATCTCGAAACACATTCAGTTCCTCAATAAATTAATGATCTTGAAATTATGGATTTTATTACACTCATGATTATTCTTGTACTTCAGATCCCCATAACTAGTTATCTATAATTACATGTTTCTCCATGAAATTTACTACGTTGATAGTATCCTATTCATGAAACCTAAGTATAATGATATTTCCATGACTTTAAGGCTTGTATTATGTAATTTGATATTCTATTCATGTCATAGAATTTATCATGAATAGTTGCATTCTTCAGAGATGGTAGGTTATGAACTCCTGGTGACCTAGGATCCTATGAATTGTTAATTAAATTCTCGTTTATTTAGTTTTACGTGCTTTAGGAAACTTTAAGATAGAGGTTCTGTTACTCGATCTTAGTTTATCTATAATTTCAATGACCTACAGAGTGCAGAATGTTTTCAGATAAAGTATATTCAAAATGATGTGTTCTGGTCCAGCCTTATAGATTTATCCCAAATCTCAGTCCTTATATGTTTCTTTTATGCATTTACTCCAGCAATCTCATGTCCCTCATAAATGTACAAGTCTCATAATTCTGAAATGAGAAAAGACATAAAGACACCAGTAAAGTTGTCCCAAATTTTCAAAAAGACACTCTAACTCTGCACTATCCTATTATCCCCTTTAACAATTTTAAAATAATATTAGTATAAGATACGGATGTTGCACGTATATCAAACATCAATCAAAAAATTATATAAACAAGAATAACTACATTATTAAAATATAGCAGTTGATGTTTACGTCTATTTTAAATGATATAAATAAAGATTGAAACACTCAACTATAATACTAAATTGATAAATTCATCCTCCAAAAAATTAACTTTGCATATCCAGATTCAACACTTAATTTTAACATTATATTTTGAATTTAAAAAAAGTTTAATCTGAGTTTCAACTATATTACTAATGAATAATATTAAGCCAGTAAAATTATAAATGCTTGTGGATGCAATGGCACTATCTGACCATACGTTCGGAGAATGATTTTGATAGACCTTAGCTCAAAAGAAGTGAAACCAAAACAAAATATAACAAGTGAAACTATTTATGCTTATGGACACAATGGTCCTATAGAAGATTTTGCTTATTTTCATGTTCTTAATTGAACTTTACTTCAAATAGTGCATTAGTGAGCAATAGCTAGAATAGGAATAATTTTCATCATTTCTTGCAGAGTTCTGCCTCCAATGAAATGCATAAATCTGAAATTGAATTTTTTTTTTTTCGCTTACATTAAGCTTTTGCACTACTAAAGGAACAGTCCAACAATGCAGACGAGAGATAAATCATTGAAAACTATTACTGTAGATTACAAAATCTATTAGAAAACTAAAACATTGGAAGTTAGTAAAATTAGAGTTTCACAAATTTCCTTTAGAAATAATTAGAACTCCTGAACAAAGAAAAACTCAAAGAATTATATGTCAGCTTTTAATACCAAAAAACAGCCAAAATAGATATTGAGCATCATTTCTTCACCGGTACACTATAAAATTTGTGACCATCATAAAGCAAAATATATTCTTGATCAATTAAATCACGTAATAGAAAAAGAAATTTGAAACCTAGAAACCACAAGATTTCCCAATAATGAAAGCTTGTTATTTATGATGAATAAACCCAATGTGATAAAAAAGAAAATATAAAATAGAAATCACAAAGTTACGTTGGAGACTCAATAATGAAAGTTACTTATGAACACAAAAAGAATTTTTATTATTCATAATCAATAAAACCAACACAATAGAAAAGGAAACATGAAACCAAAAAATAAAAACAAAAAGTTACGTTAGAGACTCAACAATATAAGCTACTTACAAATATAAAAAGACAATATGTTATCTATAATTAATAAAACCAATATAATAGAAAAATAAATTTGAAACCTAGAAACCAAAAAGTTTCTCAATAATAAAAGCTTATAATTAATGATCAATAAACTCAGTGTATCGAAAAAAAAAATCTAAAACATAGAAACCACAAAGTTATATTGGAGATTCGACAACAAAAGTTACTTGCAAAAAAACAAGATAGATAACAAAAAAGGAAATCTAAAACTTGAAATCTAAAGTAAAAGTTATGTCAGAGACTCAGGCCTCATTTGTTTGTACTTAATGGAAGTCTGAATCTAAATGATTTAGACTTCAGACCATTAAGTACATTTGTTTTTTATTAAAATTTTGGCTCTTAATAGGTCTGAATAAATATTAATCATTCAGATCTGACACTAAGTGTTAATCATTAATAAGAATTCTTGTGTTGGAAAATAATCACCACCACTCTATCCATAATCATCAATCACCACCACTAACCACCTCTGCCACCACCCACCACCATCACCAACTACCTCCACCATCACAATGACCATTCACAATCATAATTGCTACTAATCACTAATTTCAGCTGCTACCATATCTAGCACCTTCATTATTTTAATTATATCTGTCGCTATCGCCACCGTCAATGCCAACACCAATGTCAACACCACCACCATCTTCAACCACTATCAGTAAATCCCAACTACTAACCAACTCATTTATTACAACTAGCACCACCACTAACTACCACTAACACATCATCAATATCTACACATTCTTCAACCATCACCACCATTGTCGCAGGTGTTGCCACCTCTACCACTACTTCAACCACCATCATCACTACTGTATATCTCTACTAATAATCATCTCCACTATCACAGCTAACAACATCTCCAATTACCACCAACACATCGTCAACCATCATGCATTCATTTTAAAGTTATCACAATCAACACCTTCAACTACTAACGACAACCAACTTCACATCACTATCACAATCACTATCAATCGCCAACATCAATCATTACCACCACCATCACCATTACAAACCATCTCCATTATCACTAACAAATATAAATATTTTTTCAATCAAATAATAATTTTATTATATTAAATCAAATATTTTTTAATATATAATTATTTTTTGTTTGAATTATATTTTTTTATTATATATGTAAATAAATAAATTTTTCATATTCAGATATTGAAAAACAACCAATCTTAACCATTCAGATTTCAGAGAAGCCAACATCTTAATCATTCAGATATATGCATTCAGATTCAGACGTCTGAATCTTAATAAAAAGTTATGCAACCTCAATAACATAAGCTATTTACAAATATTACAAATATAAAAGGGCGACTTGTTTCATTAAAGACACCAACAAGAAGTTTAATCTGGTTCTATCACCTGGGTGAAAGAGAACAAAAATCATCAAAAATTCTAATATATCACTAGATTAAATAGTAGTAGTCAAATACAAAAACAAAACCTTAACAAAAACTAACTAAAAGAAAACCATTTTTCATTGAAAAATTCTAGTTCGTAGTCAAATACAAAAATAAAACCTTAACAAAAATAAAACTTCTTTCTTTTTGCCGCACACACAAAAGTCCTAATAAAATATTACCATAAATTTAGAAATTTTCTATAAGTATAAAATCTTATCAAATTTAATTTTTTATATATTTGTTATACTCGATATTTTATATTATAAATTAAAGAAAAAATATGAAAAGATGATTTTTTCGATAGTGAAGTTTTTTTAATAAAGAGCAAAAATTTCAAATCACTTTTTTAAGGAACTTCAACTTTTAATATATTATAAATTAATACACCCTTTTTCATTTAATTTGAATTTCAAGAAAGTGAGGAAACTCAAGCACCAATCATTGTCTACCACGTGAAAAATACATTTAATTTTATATTTTTTAGCAAAGATTTTTTTACCATCTCCTCTTTTATTCATCTCCCCCAAATACAAAACACTACATCTCCTTAATTAATTTGCTCCACCTTGTTGCAGAATGCACAATCCACCTTATCCACCCGCCCATTCATCGTCGGCTTAACGCTCTGACCTTTTGTTGAAATCACCATTATTTTCTAATAAATTCTAATTTGTTGTTACAATGGTCGAATTAAATTTATCAACAAATTTAAATTTATAAATCAGAATCTCTACACTAATGTTGGGATTTAAACTCCATTAAAATAGAGATTTATAGTTTTTAATAAAAATATATAAATAATCACTCAAAAAATAAAATTTTAAAAAATAAAGATAGAACAATCATGTATCAAGGACTAAAGTAGAAAAGAGGTTTTAAAAATAAAGGATAATAAGAGGAAAAAGAAAAGTAGTACATAACTGAATAGAAAATAGAAAAGTGAGGTGTTCATCCAAAGAACATAAAGGTGTTTATGTGTGTGGGGGGTTGGGGGTAGGGATAATTGAAAAAGGTAAATTGGGAAATGGTATTTTTTATGAAATAAAATAAATGTTGAATTTTTTTAAAAAGAGAAGATGAGTTTTATAAAGAATAGACAAAATCATTTACAGATGGAACTTTTTAATTTATTGTTGAAGCATATATTTCTCGTTCATGTGTATCATTTGTGTGATACAAATATTGGATAAAATTCAATCAAAATGGTCTATCTACAATGACCTTTATAACTTTTGTTAGGGTAGCAGTCCACAGCTTAAACTGTCTTTTAACTTATTTGGGACAACTTCAATGATGACCTTATGTCGTTTCTCTTATTAAATACATGATTTGTGCGTGTATATATACATACATATACACACTAATATCTATATACATGTACTTATATCATAGTTAGGAGATCTGACTCATATCAGTAAGACACATGACATTGCATGACATTCAAATATGCCATTAATGCTTTGAACAATTTTTCCAAACGTAAGGTTCCCGATGAGTATGGTATTCAAAATGAAACAATGTTCCTGGATCAGTTTACATATAAAAGCAAGGTTCACTAGTAGTATGGTAGTCAGGTATAACATCTAGGATTATGGATAAGTTGACATCCATATATGTCATCTTAGGTTGACATCTAGATATGTCATCTCATGTAGCTATCAATTATGTTCGGTTAAGATTAGCACTTAGCAATAAGTAGACAAGGGGATGAAGGCTTACCCACCCGCTAGGATGAGACCTTTAGTAGCAATTCCTAAGTCACAAAACTATGTGCCACCTAAGATTATTTATACCACATCAGATCAACTCAATCTTTATACCCTGACAAGGTATATTGGGCCCTCTTTGATGAGGAGTATACATCAAACTCCATGTTTAGCTTACATGATTATATTCCTGTTAAGAGTATCTCCCATAGTATCAGATATCAACGTTTGTATAGCCCTCAACTCAGTCTAGTTCACAATATCTCAATTATATCAAAATATTCATGCACCTAGTATTTATTATTATTTAGGCTTGAAGGAATTAAACTTATGAGGGTATTCACTTGATTTAGAAAGATTTGTGAATGGAATGGAACCTAGTTTGTAATGTTAATTACTCTGAAAGTTAAAGGGCTTAATGTAACGCCCCGAGTCTGTACCCCGGACGCTACACGGTGTTCATAATCTCGAAGGACCACAAGCTAACCCATGACTAGTACCTGATGCAATAATTGAGTAATAATACTGAAATATGTGAAAATAGGTGGAATATGCCATAAGGTTCAAATTTGCATAATAAATGTGAATGCGATATCAAAATACCAAAACTGAACATAAATACTAAAATCTAAACAACTGTCTAAAAATACTCTAGTCTGGGAAGCCTCTAAAACTATCCAAACTGTAGAGTTGATGGGACAAGTCCCCAACTAATTCCATCTACCAAAATAAACTAAAATACTATAAAAAATAAGAATGTCCTCAAACTATGAGGACTCACCGCTACTCTAAAAGCTGAGAATCTGATCTGCTAAGGGTGCGTTGGAGCCCGAGCATCTGAACCTATTATATAAGGCATCATAGAGTAAAAGAAAGCATGCGTCAGTACTTTGAATGCAATGGTATGCTCAGTGAGGAAGGCTGAAATGCATGGGTTCATATGCATGAATAATACTAACTGAATAACATTAGTATGACTGAATAAGAGTTCTTGCATGAATACGTAGACTGTAACTGAGATCATGATAATACAGAATACTGAGTCTGAATACTGATTAATTGGTTTATGAGTTTACTAATACTGTACTACTAATTATCTGAATGACTGTATTTGACAGTCATAAATTTTGTGGAACTATACTGAGTTTCGTACTGAGCTGAATAACTATATCTGATAGTCCTGAATCTCTAGAACTGAACTGAGTTCTGTTCTGAGACTAAGATTGAAACTGAGACTGTGGGAGCTAATCATCTAATCGACATGCCCTTCTCTAAACTGATTGGGGTCCAACCTGTAACCCTAGTTGGAAGGGTGTCAATACCGTGCCATAGATAGAGATAAGTTGTGAGTTAACCCTCTCTGACAGGAAGCTCTTTCGTCAACCCTCGCTGGTATGAAAACTCGAGTGAGATATATCAACCCTCATAATATCTGGCAGGAAGATATCTTAATATACGCTGGTTACGTAGTTCTGTAATACAAGGATTGCAACTAAGGGTCAAACCCTCTACTGGCAGGAATGCCCCCATCCTTGAGTTAACTCGGTGCTAAATCCTACTCCCAACTGAATGGATACTAAACAAATTTCTAGTTTGTACTAGGCTGGAATAAACTGTTACTAAGTTTACTGAGTTCCATTTACTGACGGAATGCATCTGAATTTTGTTATCTGACTGAGTTTACTGAGGTCTGAACTAAAAACTGAGTTAGACTGGACTAATATTGAATCAAATGAGTTTTTCCAGAGTTCTATAACTGACTGAGAGTACTACTGATCGTGACGTGAATGATAATGTTCTATGACTAAACATGTCTCTAAGAAATCAACTAAATTATTGGGTACAAGTACCCCCAGGACTCGATAGCATAAATTAAGAGACATGGCACAAACTTGAAACATATAAGCTAAGTACTTGATCATCATTCATTCATTGGGGCATTTTAACAAACACTTGTATGAAATGAACTTGTACACATACTAACATGATATAATTTTACTATTCAACTCACATGCTCAATTCATCAATCACTTGAAAGGCATATAATATGCACATAATACTAATCAACATGTGAGCACATAATTCCAATTACCAAATTCACAATTTGAAGGCTTTAGCATGATTTCACATGATAACACATCTAAATTAATTAACCCCATATGAAAATTATCATAAAATATGGATTTGAAACTCAACTGATTATTATAAACATGAATATTATCAAACCCAACATGAAATTCATGAAATTCATACACTTGAAGTTTAGAAGTTGATTCTTGGAAACCAAGGGTGGAAGGGACCCTAGGATGAACACTTCACATACCTTAGTTTCTAAATTCTGAGAGATTGATGATGAGTTCTTAAGTTCTTGATTTGAACTTGAATCTTCTAGGGTTTTTGTTCTTGAGTTTTTGGAGAAACAATGAATATATTTTGCTAAATGAGGGATAAATCTCATGTTATGGGGGATCATGGATGTGGTAAAAAGATCCATTTACCCCCAAAGATGCAAATTTTTAATGACTAAAAATTAAACAATTGACGCGCAAGCTAACGCATCACATCATTGGCATCGATGCGATAGCCAACGCGCAGCATCGAGTCCATATTGAATCTTTGGAAATTAACGCTAGGAGCTGGGGAAAATATTTATCAATGCGATAGTCAACGTGGCGCACAAAGATCACGTTGACTCACTGGTTTGGGATTCCAAAGGAGCCTCAAACGATGTCCCCAAAATCTGAAACTTGACCGGAAATACCTATTGACCTTCCTGATCATGAATTAACTCAAATATCAATATTTAATAGATTTAAAGGTCGTGAAATAAGATTTCCAACTTTTGAAGGCTAAAATGATACTAAGTCTGAGTACTTAGCTAAAATTTTCTAAGTCTGGGACCCCTTAATAAGCTTCAAGGACTGAATTAAGCTAAGAATTTTGTAGGATCTTATAATATCTCCCTCTTTGAAACATTTGTCCTCGAATGAGACTGACTAAGCTGAGAATACTGGTAAACAAATTTTACCTACTGGACATAAATATCTGAAACGTGATTATATGACTGACATTACATATATACTGAGTTATCATACTGAACATACATATCTGATGCATGAGTACATGACTTATATTACTAATAATCTGAGTTTCTCATACTGAACATGCATATCTAATGCAATGGTAACAGATACCAAGTCTGTAGTGGAAATCTATGCCTGAAACTGAATAAGCTTAAGGAAAACTATTACCTTGAGCTAAGTTTGGATTAGCGGAGAATAGATAAGGATACTTGATCCGCATGTCTGCTTCTGCTTCCCAAGTAGCTCCCTCAACAGACTGATTCTGCCAAAGAACTTTGACTAGAGGGACTTCTTTGTTCTTTAGTCTGCGAATTTGATAGTCAAGGATTTTGATTTTGACTAGAGGGACCTCTATAAGGACTACGACTGCTGGGTCACCTATGCATTTTCTTAGCAAGAAGACATGGAATACTGGATGAATTGAAGATAGATCAGAAGGCAACTCAAGATCGTAAGCTACCTTTTTAAAACAACTGAGAATTCGGTAAGGACTGACATATCGGGGACTGAGTTTCCCCTTCTTGGAAAAATGTTTCACTCCTTTCATAGGAGATATTTTCAAGTAGATAAAATCCCCAATCTCGAACTTGAGATCTTTTCTGTGCATATCTGCGTACGATTTCTATGGGCTCTGAGCTGTCTTGAACCTTTCCCTAATCAACTGGACTTTTTCTAAGGTAAAAAATACCCAAGTCAGGCCCTACCACTGTGGCCTCACCCACTTCAAACCAAAAAATAGAAGATCTATATCTCCTCCCATAAAACGCCTCAAACGGAGCCATCTGAATACTGGAATGATAGTTGTTGTTATATGAGAACTCAATCAAAGGCAAATGGTCATCCTAATTACCTTTAAAGTCTATCCCACACTCTTGTAGCATATCTTCTAAGGTCTGAATGGTCCTTCCTTCTTGACCATATATCTAACAATAAAAGGCTGTACTGAGGTAAACGCAAGTGCCAACACCCTTTTGGAAGGCTTTCCAGGAGTGAGAGGTGAACTAGGTACCTCTATCTGAGATAATAGACAATGGAACACTTCACAATCTGACCAACTCCCTAATATAGAGTTTGGCATAATCCTTGACTGAATAAGAGGTATGGACTGGAAGGAAATAAGCTGATTTGGTCATTATGTCTATAATGACCCAAACTGAATTATGCTGACGATGAGTACGAGGCAAACCCATCACAAAGACTATGTTCACTTCTTCCCATTTCTGGGTGGGAATACTTAAATCTTGCATAGACCCATTAGGCTTCTGATGCTCAATCTTAACTTGCTGACATGTTGAGCACTTAGCCACAAACTCTGTGAGATCTCTTTTCATCCTACTCCACCAATAGATTTCCTGCAAATCACAATATAACTTAGTGACCCCTGGATGAATAGAGTATCGCACACCATGCGCTTCTGCAAGAATTAGCTGACTCAAGTCATCTACACCAGGCATATATAGCCGACCCTGGCAGTGCAACACACCATCTCCCCCTTGGGAGAAAAGCTCTACCTTCTAATCTCTGACTAATTCCTTTAACTAGACTAGACTGGGATCCATATCTTGCTTTTCCTTTACCTCAGAAACTAGGGATGATTCTGAACTACTCTGCACCCATACACTATCGTCTGCTGAATTGACTAAGCGAATACCTAGTCGGGCTAGTTGATAAACTTCCTAGGCTAATTTTTTCTTACTGTCCTTAACATGGGAAACACTACCCATAGATATCCTACTGATAGCGTCGGCCACTACATTGGCCTTTCTCGAGTGATACAGAACACTCATGTCATAGTCTTTTAACAACTCCAACCACCTTCTCTGACGGAGGTTGGGGTCTTTCTGAGATAACACATACTACAGGATCTTATGATCAGTGAACACATCAATGTGTACACTGTACAAATAATGCCTCCAAATCTTTAAGGCTAAAAACTACTACTGCTAACTCAAGATCATGAGTAGGATAGTTTTTTTCATGGGGTTTAAGTTTAATAGAGGCATAGGCTATAACATTACCTCTCTGCATAAAAACACAACCCAATCCAACTCTAGAAGCATCACAATACACAACAAAGTCATTGGAACCATCTGCTAGGGTTAAAACTAGAGCTGTAGTGAGTCAAGTCTTCAACTCCTAAAAACTCTTCTCATAAGAATCTGACCACTGAAATTTGACCTTCTTTTGAGTCAATCTGGACATAGGGGATGCAATAGATGAAAATCCCTGAACAAACCATCGGTAATAACCGACCAAGCACTAGAAACTCCTAATATCTGATGGAGAGATAGATCTAGGCTATTTTTTCATTTCTTTGGTTTTGTCGGGATCAACTCTAATGCCATCACCGAAAATGATATGGCCAAGGAATTCTACTGACCTTCACCAAAATTCACACTTACTAAATTTGGCAAATAGTTGATGATTTCTAAGAGTCATCAAAACTATTCTGAGATAGTCTGCATGATCATACTCACTGCGGGAGTGACAAGAATGTCATCTATGAAGACTATGACAAACATATCCAAGTACTGCTTGAACACATGATTCATTAAGTCCATGAAAGCTGCTGGGGCATTGGTAAAGACCAAAGGACATGACTAAGAATTCAAAGTGACCATACCATGTTTTGAAAGTTGTTTTTGGGATGTCACATTCCCTGACTCTGAGCTGATGATAGCTTGATCTAAGGCCTATTTTAGAGAAATAGCTGACACCCTGAAGTTGGTCAAATAAGTCACTGATTCTGGGAAGTGGATACTTGTTCTTGACTCTGACTTTGTTTAGTTTACGATAGTCAATGCACATTCTGAAAGAATCATCTTTTTTACACACGAATAGAATTGGTGCGCCCTGCGAAGAAATACTAGGTCTAATGAATCCCTTATCTAGGAGATCCTTTAACTGTTCTTTTAATTCTCTGGGTTTTGCTGGAGCCATTCTATATGGCAAAACAGAGATAGGCTGAGTATCTAAAAGAAGATTGATTCCGAAATTAATTTCCCTTTTGAAAGAAATTCTGAAAAGATCATCGGGAAACACATCTGGGAATTTGCAAGCTACTGATACTGATTCAAGATTAGTTGCTTCTGAACTAAAGTCTTGGACTCAAACGAGATGGTAGACACATCCACTAGATATTATTTTTATAGCCCGAAGGTAAGAAATAAACTGACCCCTAAGTGGTGAAGTACTACCCCTCCACTCTAGGATGGGTTCATTTGAAAACTGAAATTGGAGAATTCTATTTTTGCAGTTGACTAAGGCATAGTAGAAATGAAGCTAATCTATGTAGAGATTGACATCAAATTCAGTCATCTCTAATTCGATTAAGTCTGTTGAATTGACTTTATGAGATATTGTAATCGGACAGTTCCTGTATATCCACTGGGCTATGATATATTTACCTACTGGGGTAGAGACTGATAAAGTTTCTTCTAGAATTTTATACTGATTTCCAAATCAACTGCTATATAGGGAGTAATAAAAGACAAAGAAGCTCCTGGATCTAGCAAAGTGTAAACATACAAATAATAAACTTGTAATGTACCAGTGACCATATCAGGAGAACTTTCCTGATCCTATTGGTACTAGAGAGCATAGAGTCTATTTGGGCATTGCCTACTGGTGACACTGGAAGAAGCATCCTGCTGATTCGAGCGACCAGGCTGATCTTGGGGACGATTATGCTGACTTTGCGAACCCACCTGAGGACACTATCTGACCCTATGGTCTGGCTTGCCATATCTAAAACACACATTACTGCCAGCTCTACAGATACCTTAGTGGTTTCTACCACACTTCTGGCAAAGGGGATTGGTTTGAGCACTGCTAACATTGCCTTGAGGTCTGGGGCCTGATGCCCTATCTCTATTGTCGTCTTTAAATTTTAGCACCAGAGTACTGTCTGAGGATGGAGTTGGAACTAAGGATTTTAGGCAGAATTGAGAATGATTCCCACCCTCTGACTTAGGCTGAGCAAAACTAAAACTACATGTTCTCGCTCTATTATTCTCCCTCTCCTCTTCTTTATTCTTAGCCTCCTCTATCTTCTGAGCATGGACCATGAGTCTAGCAATGTCCATCCCTTTGATCAATATTGTGGTCCTAAACTCCTTGACCATACTGCTAGACACCCCAGATACAAACTTACTCATCTTCGCTCTGGTATCTGCCACTACATGCGGGGCATATCTAGCTAACTAAGTAAACTTGAGAGAATACTTGATACAAGTGCGATCACGTAGATGAACTTATGAGGATGTATATTGAATTCCTCCATGTTTGTGTGCAAGATAAGTGGAATTAAGGGCTTAAAACATATCAAAACAACCATTAATTCACACTAGAGGGGCACCTAATCTCTAAGGGGAATTTTGGAATTTTTGCCTTTTATTTGTAATACACTATATAAGAAATATTTTAGGGTTACTTTACTTAGTTTTTTGATATTGAATACTGTATAACACAATTGAAAAAACACAAGTTCTCTCTACCATAGAGACTTGGCTGAAACTAGGAAACAACTTAGGTATGGAAGCACTTTTGTTGTTTGTTTTCTTGGATCGTTGGGTGCTAGACGGATTGAGGTCCTCTCTTGTTTCCACCGTATAGTTTAGGTGTTTCTACTATCTTTATCAAGGGTCTTTGTGCTTGAATACACTTAGGTTCTTGGCCTTTGTAGTAGTGTATGTCACACTCTCTATCATTTCCTTTGTTATAATCTTGTAGCCGTGTGGTGTATTGTTTCTCTTGTAACCCGTGTGTTGTTCTTATTCTTCATCTTGATGTTGTTAACATAGTTTTTTTGGGCTGTTTTTAGGTGTTAAACACCATAATACATTGTGTTTTTGTTGAATCCGAGAGTGGTCATCAAAAGGGTCCACAGTTCTTTTAACTTGTCGACTGATTTTAGTGTTGTTTATGTGTTCCTAGTTGATCATTTGGTATCAAATCAAGGTTTTATTTTGTTTCAACAAAATCAATCTTGGGATTGTTATCTTGAAAATCCAAAAAAAAAAGTGAAAAAGAAGAAAAAAAGAAAAATGTTACTGTTCATGTTATTAGGATTTTTCAAAAAAAAAACATGATTTTTGTGTGTTTCTAGTGTTAGATCCTTATTTCCTAACACTATTAGAGTCTAGAAATTGAAAATCCCAACAAAAAAGAAGTGTTAAAATCAAAAATTCGGAAAAAAAAAATACTAAACCCATTTTTGACCCTAGGTCAAATTTTGAGTTTTTGATTTTGTGTTTTTCTTGTGTTTTTAGTGTTAGATTTGTGTTATATAACACTATAGGAGTATAGGGTTCGAATTTGAGCTAAATTGGAGGTAATTTGAGTCATCCACTATTGTTGATCTTGAGTTTGAAGAAACTTGAAGGGTTATTTTCGGTACAACCACAATGGGATCCGAGGCTTCAAATACTCAAACAATGGATAATAATGCCATCAATCTCATTTTGTCTTGCCTTGAAACTATCTCTCGAGACTTGGCAAGTTTGAATGTGGGACTTGAGAAATTAGATACGAATGTGGAATCAATGAGTGGGAGATTAGAACGTGTGAAAAGTCAAAGGAGTCGACCTTCCACCCCTCAAAATATTTCCCCAACCATTACTCCCAAGGCCTTGCACCAAATAAACAAGTCACCGAGCCAACCACCAAATATTTCCCAAAACTGTGAGTATGATAGAGCAACCCTCCCTCCACTTCACCAAGTCCAACATGATGGATTTGGCACCCAAATTCCACCAAACCCGAACCCTCCACTTATCTAAAGACCTCACTTTCCAATCTAACCTCCATTGAACCAAAGGCCTTACTATCCTCTAAATCTGAATCCACTTAATCCAAATCAACCAAACTATTTTGAGGGTTATGGTAGGGAGGAACAACATGGGGGTTATAGGGGTTATGGTGATGCTTACTTTAGGGAAGAAAAGGAGAAGGGTAGGTAAGGTGATTTAGGTCGAGAAGTGAGGGGTGGTAACCAAACTCGAGAGCTTAGCCTCAATTCCATCAAATTTAGTCTTCTGATGTTCAAGGTTAAGAGTGATCCCGAGGACTATATTTCTTAGGAGTCATCTTGTGATAGGATATTACAAGCGAATGGTCTAACCGAAGAGAAGAAGAGTTGTTATACAACCGCTCACTTTGAGGGGTATGCAAACACTTGGTGGGAGTATGTGAAGAGGTTTGGTGATGTGTTGATTACCAGGAGGCTACCTCCATGGTTTAGATTGAGGTACCTTATGCATCAAAGGTACTTACCCGAGGGCTACAAACAAGAACTTCTTGCCAAGTTGTACAACTTGAGTCAAGGAAAAACAGTGTCATGGCATACTATAACAAGTTTCAACAATTGATATTGAAGCTTGACCATAGAGGAGAACAAATGAGCCATGATATTATACGATTCAAAGTTGGGTTGAATAGAGACATAGCTTCTCGGATGACCCTCCACAAGTTTGAAACGATCGATGGCATTTTCTAAGCGACCTTGGAAATTGAAAGGGAGCTCTCGGCCTTCAAACCCAAGAATCACCAAGGACCTTCCTTGGAGTGTCACCAACATCAAGAGTATTCATCTAATACCAACCAAACCGAGAACAAGATTTTACAAATCAAAACCAATGCTTCCCAAAAGTATCCTCCAAGAAACTAAGGTAAAGCAAATTCTACTTCTCGTCCTAAGGGATTTCAATGTTTTAAATGTCAAGGGTGGGGGAACAAGGCTAGTGAGTGCCCAAACTAGAGGAATGTAATCCTTAGTGAGGGAAAATTGTATTGCCTTGGTGAGGAGGTAGGACTTGAATCAAATGAGAGTGATGAAAAAGCTAAAGATGGAGGAGAGCTTGAGGTTGATGTGGAAATTGATGAAGGTGGGGAAGATATTTGGCCGGTGGATGAAGAGTGTGTTGTGCCTATGCATATGGCAAGTATATTCATGCTTATTTATATTGTGGAAGAAGAAGCCGAGAGTGAGGAGGGTGAAGAAAAGAATCCGAGAGTTAGGATTGTGGGGTTTGTCCACAAAGACCCTTTGTTTCCTACTAACCAAGATTCTAGCACTTTGCCTAGCATCCTTTCTTCTTATATGCAGGTTAAAGAACATTTAAATCCAATTAGAAAGATTTATGACCTCATGTAACCCTTGTTTGAACATCCTAACCTTGGGAGAAACATTGAAAAGATGATTCAGAGAGGAGAGCTTGCGGGTGATGATTGCTTGAATTTGTGGACAAATTCCTCTCAAGATGGAAAGGATGATACAAGTGCGATCAGGTAGATAAACTTATGAGGATGTATATTGAATTCATCCATGTGTGTGTGCAAGAGAAGTGGAATCAAGGGCTTAAAACATATCAAAACAGCCACTAATTCACACTAGAGGGGCACCTAATCTCTAAGGGGCATTTTGGACTTTTTGCTTTCTATTTTTCATACACTATATAAGAAGCATTTTAGGGTTACTTTACTTAGTTTTTGATATTGAATACTGTATAACACACTTGAAAAATACAAGTTCTCTCTATCATAGAGACTTGGCTGAAACTAGGAAATAACTTAGGTGTGGAATCACTTTTGTTGTTTGTTTGCTTGGATCATTGGGTGCTAGACGGATTGAGTTCCTCTATTTTGTCCACCGCATAGTGTAGGTGTTTCTACTATATTTATCAAGGGTCTTTGTGCTTGAATACACTAAGGTTCTTGGTCTTTGTAGTAGTGTATGTCACACTCTCTATCATTTCTTTTGTTGTAATCTTGTAGCCGTGTGGTGTATTATTTGTCTTGTAACTCGTGTGTTGTTCTTGTTCTACATATTTATGTTGTTAACATAGTTTTTTGTGGTCTGTTTTTAGGTGTTAAACACCACAATACATTGTGTTTTTGTTGAATCCGAGAGTGGTCATCAAAAGGGTCCACGGTTCTTTCAACTTGTGGACTGATTTTGGTGTTGTTTGTGTGTTCCTTGTCGATCTTGTATCAATAATATTGTACAGTCATATTGCCCTGCTTTATGTTTATAAATTCTAAAACCTTTTCCTCCCTCAACTCTATTGGGAAGAACCTATCACGAAAAGCAACTGTAAACTCCTCCCATTCTAGGGGCCCTACATCTGCGGCCCTCTCTGCCTTCCACTGCTTGAACCACGAGTGAGCCACATCCTGCAAATGATATGCGGCCAACTCAGCACTTTCAACAGCAGTTACTCCCATAATATTAGTAAATTCTTGCCCCTAATCAAGAAATTCCTGAGGATCCTCATCTGACTTAGACCTGGTAAAAGATGGAGGGTTCATTCGGGTGAAGTCTTAAATCCTGGCAGCAGCAGTATTGGCCACTGGATTGGTCGGAACGGCTGCTATTCTTTCATTATGGGCTTCTATAGAATGATCTAGGATGGTGAAGGCTACTCTGAACTCAGCGTGGGAGATATGTTCATCCAAAGTATCTGGCTGGACGGGCTGGGGTTTTGGTTGGTCTCCCCTTCCTCTTCCCTTAGTCCTCTTTATAAGCATATTCTGTAAATGGAAAAGAAAGGATAAGATGGAAAGTTTAAATAGAGCTCATGCTCACTCACACGACATGAATACTGAATGAAGGAAAACTGTTCCTAAAATACCTCGTAGCCTCCTGTCCATAAGTGTGGCGCGCTACACACCCATGCACAAGACTCTACTAGATGCAGCTTCTAGACTTCATAGGACTCAACTGAACCTTAGGCTCTGATACAAAGTTTATAATGCCCTGATTCTGTACCTCAGACGCTACACGGTGTTCATAATCATGAAGGACCACAAGCTAACCCATGACTAGTATCTGCTGTAATAACTGACAATCTTATTCTCTGACCTTTATGTCCATTAAATATTAATATTTAAGTTAGTTCAAGATCAAGAATGTCCATAGGTGTTCTCAGATGAGTTTTGGATTTTTTGGACCTCGTTTGAATCATGTTTGAGTGGCCAAAATAGTGGGTCAACGCGATGCCAACGCGTCGCATCAACCATCGCAATGATAGGAAATTTTTTCCCCAGCTTCAATTCAAATTCTAGTGAATCGATGTGGACTTAACGCGGCGCGTTGGCTGTCGCATCGATGCCAATGACGCAGCGTGTCGGCCTGTGCGTTGATGACACAATTTTCAGTCATTAAAAAAGCCACATCCTTACGGGTATTTGGGTCATTTTCCCACATCCTTCATCCCCCAAAACACAAAATTAAACTTTTTGGAGAGCAATTATACTCATTGATTCTCAAAATTGCTTAAGAACAAAACCCTAGGTGTTCAAATTTCAAATCAAAAACTAAAGAACACACCACCAATCTTTCAGAATTCAGGCACTAAGGTATATGAAGTGTTCATCCAAGGGTTCCTTCCACCCTTGGAGTTAAAGAAATAATTTTTAAACTTCTAGTGTTTGTTAAAATGCCTTAATGAATGAATGATGATCAAGTACTTAGCTTACATATTTCAAGTTTGTGTCATGTCTCTTAATTTATGCTATCGAGTCCTGAGGATATTTATACCCAACAATTTATCTTTTTACTTAGAGTCATGGTCAGTCATAGAACAATATCAGTCATGTCATGATCAATAGTACTCTCAATCAATTACAAACCTCAGGAAAAACTCAGTAGATTGAGTACTAGTCCAGTCTAGTTCACTATTCAGCCCAGACCTCAGTAAACTCGGTTAGCTAACATAATTCATTAGTATTCCGTCATTCAACAGAACATAGTGAACTCAGTTCTGTTTAGCTAAATAGTAAACTCAGTGCTAGTTCAGTCCATCCTAGTACAGACTAGAAATCAATTCGTTGTCCATTTAGTTGGGAGTAGGATTCAGCACCAAGTTAACCCAGTGATGGGGGCATTCCTGCCAGCAGAGGGTTTGACCCTTACTAGCAATGCCTACGTTACAAAACTACATAACCAGCGTAGGTTGAAATATCTTCCTGCCAGATATTATGAGGGTTGGTACATCAACTCAGTGAGGGTTGATGAAAGAACTTTCTATTAGAGAGGGTTAACTCACAACTTTTCTCTACCCGTGGCACGGTATTGACACCCTTCCAACTGGTTTATAGGTTGGACCCTAATCTATCTAGAAAGGGGCATGTCGGTTACATGATTACCTCCCACAGTCTCAATTTTAGATTCAGTCTCAGTATAGAACTCAGTTTAGTTCTGCAGATTCAGGACTGTCAGATACAGTTACTCATCTCCGTACGAAACTCAGTACGGTTCCACAGACTAAGGACTATCAGATGCAGTTATTCAATTATCAGTAATTCAATAGTAGTAAACTCAGATATCATTTAATTAGCATTCAGACTCAGTATTCAGTGGTATAACGATCTCAGTTATAGACTACGTATTTATACATGTACTCTCATTCAGTTATACTCATGTTATCTAGTTAGTATTGTTCATGCATATGAACCCATGCATTTCAGCCTACCTCACTGAGCATACCAGTACATTCAAAGTATTGATGCATGCTTTTCTTTTGCGCTATGATGTCTTATATCATAGGTTCCGATGCATGAGCTCCAGAGCACCCTTAGCAGTACAGATTCTCAGTATTCAGAGTAGTGCTGAGTGCTCATAGTTTGAGGACATGCTTATTATTTTTAGTATTTCATTTTATTTCAGTAGTTAGAGTTATTTAGGGACCTGTTCCATCAACTCCATAGTTTAGAAAATTTAGAGGCTTTTCAGACTAGAGTACTTTCAGACAGTTGTTCAATTGTTAGTATTGATGTTCAGTTTGGTATTATGATACCGTATTCAGATTTCCTTACAGATTTGAACCTTATGGAAAATATTCCACCTATTTCTGCATATTTACAGTATTATTGTAAGTTATGACAGTAGGTACCAGTCATGGGTTAGCTTGTGGTCTTTCGGGATTATGAGCACCATGTAGCATTTGGGGTAAACACTTGGGGTGTAACAGTTACATCAATCCCCTTGGGATTATTTGACTTCGAATGAAATTATTTAAGTTGAAGTACTAAGAATTCTGAGATCATACAATGGATACTTATGCGCTGAATCATGATTAAGTAACTAAATCTGAAATATGATACATGGACTGAGCTGAGTTTCTTGAATGCTTTCTATGACATGAGGATAGTTATATAGCTAAGATGGAGAATCAGAGAGAGTCAATTTAATAGAAACCATTACCTCAAAGTGAGTCTGAATTTGCAAGAAAAATATGGGGATACTTGGCCTACATATCTACTTCTGCCTCCCTAGTGGCTCCCTCAACAGACTGATTTTTCTGTAGAACCTTAACCAAAGCAACTTCTTTATTCCTCAGCCTATGAATCTAACAATCAAGGATCTTAACTGGGACTTCTTGATAGGAAAGACTATCCTCAATAGCCAGACTTTCTAAAGAAACAACATAAGTTGAATCACTTATGCATTTATTTTATAAAGAAACATGGAACACCAGTGCACGGATGCCAAATTTGTAGAAAACTCTAACTCATAAGCTACCTTCCAAAATGGGTCAAAATTTTGTATAGGCCAATATAGCAGGGACTGAGCTTACCCTTCTTCACAAATCTCTTCACTCCTTTAATAGGCAAAACTTTCAAATAAACCAAGTCACCAACATCAAACTCAAGATCTCTTCTCCTCACATCTGCATAGGATTTTTGACAATTTTGGGTTGTCTTCAGTCTTTCTCTGATCAATTGAACCTTTTCCATCACCTCATAAACTAAATCTGGCCCTATAAGAGTGGGCTCACCTACTTCAACCAACCAATAAGAGATCTATATCTCCTTCTCTAGGAAGCCTCAAATAAACTCATCTGAATACTAGAATGATGGCTATTATTGTAGGCAAACTCAATCAAAGGTAAATGGTCATCCCAACTAACCTTAAATTCAATAACACAAGCTCCACATGTATTCTAAAGTCTGAATGGCCTATCTGCCTAACCATTTGTCTGACGATGAAAAGTTATACTAAGATGGACTTGGGTACCAAGACTGTTCTAAAAAGCCTTCAAAAAGTGAGAGGTAAACTGAGTACCCCTATCTAAAATAATAGTCAATGGGACCCCATGCAGCTTTACCAACTCCCTGAGTTAGAGTTTAGCGTGATTTGAATATAAAGTATGAACTAGCAAGAAATGGGTTGACTTGGTTATTCTATCTACAATGACCCCAATCAAAGATGATGATGTGTACTAGGCAGTCCTATAACAAAATCTATGTTTATCACCTCCTACTTCCATATAGGGATGCCAAACTCCTGAAGTCTCCCACTACGCCTTTTGTGCTCAACCTTAACCTACTGATAATTTGCACACTTAGCCACAAATTTTGTAATATCTTTCTTCATACCACTTCACCAATAGATTTCTCACAAGTCACAGTACATCTTAGTAGCTTTGAGGTTAATAGAATACCACGCACTATGTGTTTCTACTAATATTTGTTATCTCAAACCATCAACACACAAAACAATAACCTACCCTAACAATGAAAAACACCATCTCCCCTTAGGAGAAAACCTCCAATTTTTGATCTCTAACTGCTTCTTTCAACATGACTAAATAGGATCACTATCTTGCTTTCCTTTCACTTCGGAGACTAATGAAGATTCTGAACCTCCCTGAACATATATACTACCCTCGGCCAAATCAACCAACCAAACAGCTTACCTGGAAATACAATGAACCTCACGGACTAACTCCTTCTTAGCATCCTCAACATTAGAGACACTACCCATAGACAATGTACTAAGGTCATCTTCTACTACATTAGCCTTGCCTGGATGATACAACATACTTATATCATAGTCTTTCAATAATTCAAGTCATCTTCTCTGGCAAAGATTCAGGTTTTTCTATGTGAACACATACTATAAAATCATGTGATCCGTTAACACATCAATATGAACCCCATAAAGATAATGCCTCCAAATATCTAAGGCAAAGACAATAGCTACCAATTTAAGATCATGGGTTGGATAATTCTTTTTATAGGGTTTAAGTTGTCTAGAGGAATAGGCTATGACCTTACCTCTCTTAATTAATACACAAACAACACCAACTATAGAAGCATCACAATATATCACAAATCTATCTCTTCCATCTGGCAAAGTCAAGACTGGAGTAGAAGTGAGTCGAGCCTTCAACTCCTAAAAACTCTTCTCGCATGAATCTGACCACTGAAATTTGAATTTCTTTTGGGTTTATCTAGAAATGTGAGAAGCAATAGCAGAAAATCCTTTAAAAACCATCTTTAATATCCATCTAAACCCAAGAAACTCCTAATGTCTAATGGATAAATGGGTCTAGACCATTTTTATACTACTTCATTCTTTTGAGGATCAACTCAAACGCCATCACCGGAAACTATGTGACCAGGGAAAGCTAATGATCTCAACCAAAATTCATATTTGCAAAACTTAGAGAATAATTAATGATCACTAACTGTCTATAACACAACCCTCAGTTGGTTTGCACGATCATTCTCACTACAGGAGTAGACAAGGATGTCATCAATGAGGACTATGACAAACATGTCCAAGTACTACTTGAACACCCAGTTCATTAAGTCCATGTAAGGTGCATGGTCATATGTTAGACCAAAATTCAATTAAATCACCGAATTTACAAAAAAAGTTGTTTATAATAAATTAACCACCTAAATCCCTTTTGTTCAAAATATTCTATTTTCAAAAGAAGGGTCAAAATATAAAATAAAAATTTTAAACCTAAACCAACATGCTACCAACCCAAAATTGTCTTTCTAAATCTAATGGGACTGTCAGAATACTCATCCGAGACCCAAATCACAAAGTATTGGTTGAAGTCAAACCTTGCTTTTAAGAATACTCAAAATCAGAAACTTAAATAACACGCTTCCAAATTCAATGGGGACCATGCCAACCATCTCTACAACTCAATCAGATAAGACAACCATGAATAGAGAAAAATGGTCAAAATACAGAAATTTCAAAAGTCATGATGAAGGTCATCATATATTCATAACATACTAAGGTAAAATTTACCTTTCTTTTCGAGTCATTTCTTGTATTTTAGACAATAATTCTTCACGTGTTCCTTCTTTTGACAGAAAATAACAAACGTCTTTGTCAAGATTGTCTTTCTTCTTCGTAGGAACACTTTTGCATTTCTTTACATTTCTCTTATTATAAGTTTCCAAATTAGTACTTTCAAACACTCCTATTATTACACACATATGGTTAAGAGTTCATTGATTGACCTTTTATCTTTAATTATGTCACAACGATTTCTTGAACAGATCACATTATGTAGAAAGAGAGTTGAGAATAAATGCACAAAAAATGGTACAGACATATCAACTTTAAGGGACTTGAGTTTAGAGGCAATAGCTCTCATCTTCATAAGCTTACGCACTATATGTAATGTCCTGAGACTAACCTCTAGACATCACACGGTGTTTAGAACCATAAGTGATCTCAAGCTAACCCATGATACTGGCATAATTCATGAGCAACTAAATAAAATATATAAAAGTAAAAATATTAAATGGAAGAGATGTCATCAGCTAAACTTAATCAATACAATACTATTTAAGAACATTTTCAACACTGAATATACAAAAAAAAAAATTAAAACTGAATACACCAACTCTGACTGACTGTCTATGAAGCCTCTACCAATACTGCCTATAGGTAGCCAAAACATGACCAATATTTATCCCTAATCAATACAACTGAATAAAATATACAACACTATATTTAAGTCGAGTCCTCAAATCATCAATTGCTAGTTGGAAGCTGCAAGCTGTCTGGTGGTACCTAAATTATGAAACAATATTGACACACACACGTATGTGTGGTAAATACTTCTGGAATATACTGAGTAAGTGGGGTGAATTCAATAAGTAAAACTAAAGTTAAACATACTTTCAAATTATGTATGTTAAGTGTAAAAGGACTCACCTTGATCATGAATAAATTTGAAAGATGAAATATCACAAAACATGAATAATAAAGTATAATTTAATAAGCTTAGTGAGTCATTACATTTAGTTTCTAAAATCTTTGCTTTTGTTTTCTTGGTGGGAGATTCTTATAACCGGCATAAATCGTGTGAGCTAACATGGAGTTCAATGTATTACCCATGTAGAGGAGAGTTGTTCTACCCTTTTCATCAAAATATAACCTTAACTTTGAGTGATCACTAAACTGAGCCCATATTGGTAAAAGGGGGGACACTCTCTGGCAAGGCCCCTAAACCTACATGGCACGTAGTTTTTAGAGAATAAGATGTGGTAAACCCATATTTTCCTCTCGGTCCTAAATACTACTCCCAAAATATATACTTGTATGCTCATACTTATGAAATCCACCTTAAAATAGCATAAGGGTTATAAACAAAAACCAACAATGCTTCTTTTGCTTAAATTATACTCATGAAGAAACTTGTGGATTTCATGTCTTGTCTGAAATCATAAGATCAAAACTGAACTTTAATCATGTTGTAATACTTGTAACTTGAACTTATAAGATTGAACTTCTTGTAAACTTAGTAAATCATGTTTAAATCTGAAATCATTCATTATCTCATAGAAACTTCATAAAAAAGTATCAAACTCAATACTTAAGATCACTTTCATGGATAAAAACATAAGTAAACATGAAATCACATGCAAAATAATATTCAATTCATGAAGAAAGATCAAAATATCAAAGCATAAGAAAAGTAGGTATAAATCCTAGTAAATCAATTTCTTCAAAATTAATTAAAAATCAAACTTTTGGGAACAAGGAAGGAAGAGTTTCCTTGTTCAAACCCCACATTACTGAATTTCTTGAAGGAAAATTTGAATTTGGATCCTTGGAAGTTGAACTTTAGGAATAAACCCTAACTTGTTTCTCTTGAGAGTGGAGAAGAGAATGCGCATTTGAAAACTGACTAATGATACGCAGAGAATATTTATTGGGTGATTTAAGTCATGGGGTAGGTTCTAAGGTAAGAAAAGACAAAAATACCCTAAAGAAGTAGGATAAGATTGTAGGAATTTCTCAATTGACAACTAAGTTGACAACCCATTATTTTATTGACAACTCATCAACTTAGTCATTAATCTCTAGCTGGATTTGGTCATTTATTGGTTAAGGTTAACGAATTGAGTTGACCTCTCATAACCTAGTTGGTGGCTCATCACCTAGTTAATGGCTCGTCAACTTAGTAATTACCTAGTTGACAGCTCGTAACTTAGTTGGTGGCTCATCACCTAGTTGATGGCTCATTAACTTAGTCTTTACCTAGTTGACACCTCGTCAACTTAGTCGTCACCTTCTAGAAAACAGACACTCCTAAGTAAAAGGAGCATAATATCGAATTAAGGTGAAATTGGATGCTTTGAAAGGAATACTCGAAGATATTTTATTTGATATATAGTAGGGCACCTAAATCATTATATTCTTGGAGTAATGGTAAATGGAAGTTGACCAAAGTTTGGACATTTACTATAACTTAATCGATAGAGAAGTTCTCAACTTCACTTTGAGTAAGGAGAATTTTGTGACCTCAATTCATCTCCCACACAATATAATTGATTATCACACTTAAATTGACATAGAAATTATTGGGTTTGGGTCTATAAATATAGAAATGATGATTTGAATTATAATCCAAAAATGTGGGGTGTTACACTGTATGGCTTCTATCAAATGTTATACTTCAGAGCCTTTTTATAAGAGCGCTAACCAACACCTTGTTAGAGCTTATCAATTATTCATCAATTTTCTTCATACAAGCTTTGATATTATTATTTTTAGGGATAGAACTCCTAATGCTTTGACTTATATGAGCTTATATGAGTATGAAGCTCAAGTGATTAGACTGCTCCCATGGCTTATAAAAGGCCTCAGCTTCTAACATACTTAATTTTGTGGGTTTAGGTAGCTCTTTCACATGGAGTGTTAGATTCAAATTCAAACACCCCAAAGTAAGAAGTATCTTTTCTTTTCATTCAGTACAATTGTCACCAGACAACATTGGAATTTGAGCATTTTCGTTAAATATTGCAATATGAAAAATGATTTGAACTGCAAATCGAGGGTCACATACATTAGCTATGAAATATATAACCATCAAAGTGAATCGAATAAAATATCGATTCTAAGTAAATTATAAACCTTCCTAAGTAGAAGTTGCAACTCATGCATAGAATTACTTAAATTTATCTGACTAGTAAACCAAATAAATTTAAAAATAGTCCATACCTGTGGGCATAGGATAATTTTCAACTGAAAAGTTTACTATCTTATTTCAATTAATCTAACCAAACTAGTTACCCTCTGGGGTTAGGTTACTATGTTTATAAGATAACCAAACTTTATTAGATGTCATTATTATATCTCAATCACTTAACTTTATGTGATTGAAGATTTTATTTTTTTGTTATATCATATATCCAGGTAGATGTGACTAATCCCAAGCATATGAGAAAAAGAACTCAAAAATTACATCTCATGGTATTTAACTTTAATAATTAACTTTACATATAGGTAATTAATCAAAATGCAGAAACGAATTATATAGGCAGAGCCTACATCAAAGACAATCTAGTGAACAAAGTATCTTGCATTAATAGGTAAAGAACCACACAACAAAGGGATAGGCTGACCTATCAAAATGCGAAAACAGTTTGTATACGCCGAGCATGCAACAAAGCAATCGATAAACAAAATATTTTATGATAACAACAGAAATCACACAACAAGGAAATAGGCAAAGCCTACATATATCCCTTATCAAAATGGTGATTTTGTTAATCAATATATTGTAACTTTAACTAGTAACAACTATTTATTACCATAAACACATATAACGAACAAACAAAACCAAAAATGTTATTGGTACTTAAGAACTTAATTGAGCAAGTAATATCATAATGACTTGCCAATTGAATCTAAAACAAATAACTTTCATTACTTAGAATCTAACGCAATTAGAGATATTATAGATTCTAATAAGAATAGGGACCAAATAGATATACCAATATGTGATTAGAAAATATTAAGAGCGATTGAACCCAACTAAAAAAGTTTCATCCATCTTAAAAAGAATTGGTCGTCAGAGATTCTTGTTTTATGACACATCAACTAGACAATATAATGTTAGCCCATAAGATAAGATAGTATCTCAAGTGAATAGGAATTGAAAATCTCCAAGATAGTGGTGAAAGCTCATTGAACAAGTTTAAACAATGAATTACGAGAATATATCGAAATGTTGAACAACGTGGCTAAAGCAGACTCTTGATATCACATGTTGAATTTCAACATATATCACAAAGTCAACACAATTGAATATTAAACAGGAATATACTTTGAGTCATCATTGTTCAAATGTTGTTCGAGTGTTGTGGAGAATCATTTCTGTCAAGAACTTAACAAGAAAAGAGGGCAAGAAGATACCTATTAAACTTTTAGCCGATTCCTATCAAAGAGTATGCCAGATGATGGAGTCACAAACATATTCATAGGTATGCTAGGAACACTCAGGCAAATAGCTTTAGCCTTACTTTTATAGTTATTTTTGACATCGAAGAAATATCATATATGCATAACTTGGAGTAAAATTAATTGACTGATTTATTACTTTTTTTGAGAGATAAGATAAATTTATTATCATAAATATGTGGGTCTACGTAATTTTATACAAAATACTCTTACATATAGTAGGAAGGATTGCTTTGATTGTGATAGTGTCTGTAGTCGTAGTGTTATGCGTGTGTCTTGTAGTTTCTTATTTGTGATGTTTGTGACATTTGAATAAATTTTGTATAGTATTATTCTGTGGGTGTCTTGTTTCTTTTATTAGCTACATGGTGTGTTATCCCTTTTTTTGTTGTTTATGTCTTTTTATAATATTATTTGTCTTGAGTTGGGGCCTACTGGAAACAACCTCTCTACTTCATCTGAGAGGTAGTGATAAGAACTGCATACACTTTATTCTCTCCAGACCTTACTTTATGGAACTACACTAGTATGTTCTGTAATTGGTGATTTGGGACTCAAATTTGTTTCTTGTTCCCTCATGTTTTCTTTCTTTCGTCTGCTCGTCCATGATTGAATCATACAATTTTTAAGGGTAAACATAGAGTTTTCTCCCGGGCCAGTCTGAAGAGCCCGATGTCTTGTGAATTTTTGGAATGAGTTTTGTACCCTCCTATTAGTCTTATTATGACTGCATTGGGGGCAATGCATTTTTTTGTTCTTGGGAGGGGTACTTTACTTTTGGTGATGAGTGTGGTAATCAATTGAGGCTGTTGTGGTCTTTTTGTTTTTAGCCTAGTGGATTGTTTGGTGTCAATAAAGTTTAATTTTGGTATATGCATTGTTGATTTTTTTATTAAAAAAATGAAATGAATTGAATTGAAGTTAGATGATGCATTTTGTGACTTTGAGGTCACTTTCTTGAATTACCATAATTTGTACAAAAGTTCGCATTGATTTTCTTCCCTTTTCCCCCTTTCCAATCTCTTTCCATAAGTCTGCTTGTTTTAGTTTTTTTTTTTTTTTTGAACCAAGTTTTTCCTCTTTATCAACTTATAACTTATTTGTAGCTCAAGTTCCACCAATTTAGTAACTAGAATATTAGAAAAGCTTTTTATAAAGCTAACATAATATTAGGAATAAAATGGCTAGAACAAGTAAAACCATATAATATAGAACATACACAATTAACCTTAACAAATAACAGAGAGAAATTATTCCTAAGAAGAGCCTTAACATAAAATGAAAATATATGTATTAATGAAGATAGTAGTAGAAGGATATTACAGTAGATATTACACGCCTATGATAGATACAGGAGCAGAAGCCAATTTATGTAGATATAATTACTTACCAGAAAGCATAAATTAAAAACACCAATAGTAGTTAAATAATTTAATAATGAAGGAAGCTTAATTACTTATAAAGCTAGAAATGTAAAAATACAAGTATGGGATAAGATATTAACAATATAAGAAATTTATAATTATGAACTAACATCAAAAGATATACTTTTAGGAATGTCGTTTTTAGATAAATTATACCCACATATAATAACTAGAACAGATTGGTGGTTTACAACACCATGTAAACAGAAAGTAAGAGCAAAAAGAGTTAATAATAAAATAAGAAAGAAAACTGATTGGATAAAAGGAAGTGAAAAAATTACACAAAAGTTAGAAAATATAAAAAATACTGAAGATACAATAGAACTAGTTGTATTTTCGATAAATAAAACAGAAATAACTATATTTTCAATAAATAAGATAGAAATAATTAAGAAAAAATTAGAACAATTATATAGTGAAGATCCATTAAAAGGATGGGAAAAACATAAAACTACTATAAAAATTGAATTAATAGATAAAAATAGCATAATAACCCAGAAACCATTAACATATAATTTTGACGATTTAAAAGAATTTAAAATGCATATAGATGAATTATTAGAGAAACAGTATATACAAAAAAGTAATAGTAAACATAATAGTCCAGCATTTATAGTAAATAAACATAGTGAACAAAAAAGAGGAAAAAGTAGAATGGTTATTGACTATAGAAATTTAAATGCAAAAACTATGACATATAATTATCCAATACAAAATAAGATATTAAAAATAAGACAAATACAGGGATATAATTATTTTTTTAAATTCGATTGTAAATCAGGATTTTACCATTTAAAGTTAGAAGAAGAATCTAAAGAATTAACCGCATTTACGGTACCACAAGGATTTTATGAATGGAACGTATTACCATTTGGATATAAAAATGCACCAGGTAGATATCAACATTTTATGGATAGTTATTTAAACAACTATCTAATTGTATAGTATACATATATGATATATTATTATATACAAAAACTAAAGAAGAACATTTAAAATTATTAGGATAATTTACAGATATAATAGAAAAATCGGGAATAAGTCTAAGTGAAAAGAAAGCTGAAATTATGAAAAATCAGATAGAATTTTTAGGAATACAAATAGATAAGAGTGGAGTAAAAATGCAACAACATATAGTGCAAAAAATAATAAATTCGAAAGAAGAATTACATACGAAAAATAAATTACAATCATTTTTAGGATTAGTAAATCAAGTAAGGAAATATATTCCAAAATTAGCAGAAACTTTAAAACCACTTCAGAAAAAATTAAAAAAGGATGTAGAATATAACTATAATGAAGAAGATAAGAAACAAGTTCAAAAAAATAAAATTACTTTGTAAAGAATTACCTAAACTACAATTTCCAGATGAAAATAGAAAATTTATATATATAGTAGAAGCAGATACTAGTGAATGTAGTTATGGAGGAGTACTTAAATACTGATATGAAGCAGAAAAATTAGAACACCATTGTAGATACTACTCAGGTACGTTCAATGAAACAGAAATGAAATGGTAAATAAATAGGAAAGAATTGTGTTCATTATATAAATGTTTGTTAGCATTTGAGCCATATATTGTATATAACAAGTTTATTATGCGAACAGATAATACACAGGTACGCTGGTGGTTAACAAAGAAAATACAAAATTCAGTTACAACAAAAGAGATTCGGAGACTAGTCTTGAATATATTAAATTTCACATTTATAATTGAAGTAATTAGTACTAACAAAAATGTTATTGCAGATTACATATCAAGACAAAGCTACACACACTGATATAATAGAAGAGGATACCCTAGAAAAAATACTCAACACCCTAACTACGCTTTCAATGAAAGTGGACAGTATGGGTAATGAAATAGAAAAGCTAAAGACTAATGAAGTTAAACTAAAGTCTATAGCTACAAATCAGCTAACTCAGCAGTGTGCAGAGCTATGTTAATCGGAAGACATTAAAGTTCCAAAGCTAGAAGGAGACGATGAGACACTCCATAAAACCCATAACGTTTATCAATCTACTTCTGCAGGTACAAGCAAAGGAGTTAGGAAAAACACAAATATGAACCTAAACAAGCTATTTGATCAACCATATATACCAAATACATCAAAAGATCCCATGTTTAGACCCCCACAAATTACCACATACCGAGATAGTCTAAACCAAGACAAGAAGACTTACAACTACACAGCCCAGACATATATAGAAAATATCTACAATGTACAAACCTTTTTAAATACCAACCCCAGAGCTATAAACATCCAAGAACTAGATACAAACTATATAACCCAGAGATTGACCGGATATAATAAGCTAATTGCTTTACCTAAAACCAAACCAAGTCTAGTTAAAACTTGCTATGAATATGGACTACTCAGTACTGAATATACCTCTGACGGAAATGAGATATCCACTATACCGAAAATATTTGAAACATTTATTATTTTTAAAAGAATAACCAAAGGTACCCTATTTTTTATAAAAATTTACACAGCACCAGCAGAGATATTATATGATGAAGTTAAAAAACCCATACAAGTTGTAAAGATAGGAATGACATGAGACATGATTATACCACAAGATATTATTCCACAACCTGAAATACCTAGAATTGAGATACCAAAATTTTATGCAAATAAGAGAATTATCAGACTATCTACAATTTTGCAAGAGCTAGCGAACACATACTGCAACCAAAATCCCATATGGAGTTATTATTCAAGAAATCATGTACTAATATATTCAAATTCAAAGGAATTACGAGAAACAGATATGGAAACTATTAGGCAATGGATTCTGACGTTACTCAAACCAGAGACAGAACCTATCGCCAGAGCTATTAGAGAAAAATTTATTTCAGAAGAACTATTAACCAGATATTGCAAGACAATTGGACATAAATATCCAGGTCATAAATGTTCAAAATGTAATGGAGGAGATAATGATATCCCAAAAGTTCAGCTAGAATAGAAGAAAAATCAACCAAGGAGATAAGAACGCCAACCGGAAGATACAAGATAAGAAGCAATAATGGAGATATGGAAAAGCAGCAGCTACGACAATGAGAAGATATCAACGGAGTAATAATAGAAGACAAGATATTAAATTCATTTTACGTAAAGTTTTTGTATAGGCTAGATTTTTAGACTTTTAGCCTTTTTAGACTTTTTAGGCTTTTTGACTATTATTTTAGGCATTAATAATATTTGTCTCATTGGGAGACTTTTTTGTAGACTAATTTTAGAAACGTGAAAGAAATGTGAATACTCTTGTAAAGATTCAGTCTATAAATAAGATGAATCGAAGGCATTGCAAAGAAAGCCTTCATGTGTTGAAGCAAAAACTCTCTCCTGTCCACAACAAATATTTTGCTTGGTTATTAAAAAATAGATTTATTTCAATGGAAAAAGCTATGGAGGAACAAACCTTAGAAATATCAAACCTACCCGAATAGGTATATTTATTTATGATTATGAATAGCTAAATTCATAATTCCCAACAATCATGGTATGATAAAATAAATTCATGTTAGTTACTTTATAGTAGAATTATTCGAAAAATAATATGTTAAGAAGTTTATTAGCAAAGTGGAAAAGGAGAAAAATCCCTAAGAACTATGTCATCCTAAAGGTGAAACCAATGAGGCAAGAAGTTGTGGTGGGGAGTAACCAGAGTAGAGGCGCTGTTTAAGGGAAAAGTATCCAAATTACCATTCTAATAGTGACCGAAGAACATATTATTTAAGAATAATCTAGTATATAGTAATCTAAGATGACCATATTTTGTTATGTACATGATTGAAGGGAATATTTTGAAAATAGCAATTTTATGAAAATGAATAATTATTTATCTGATGTGATGGTAGATAAATTTAAAATACTTATTTTGTATGCACTTAAGAATATAAAAGTAGTAGATATAAGAAAAATCATATTAGAAAAAGCATTTGGTAAATATTATATGACTAGAGTAAATTACATACCATACCTACCTAACTACTCTTACAAATACTTACCATGATAAATTACATAGAATTTTTGGAAAAAGATATGAGAAACATACAGTTAATAGAAAAATAGATGAAAGTAAATTTAGACAAATACATGGAAACTAAAGATATAAAATATATAGAATTTCTTAATGGAAATATGCAAGAACTACTAAGACTAAAACAAACAACTACAAAATATTATAATAAAATATTTAGTCAATTTTAAATAATAGATAATCTCAAAGTCTTAATCTTATATATACTTAGAGATATAGAAATTATAGATATTAAGAAAATAATATTAGAAAAAGTATTAGACTATGAAATTGAAACTATAAATTGGATAACATAGTTATACCTGGATAATTACCCAGATGGATATTATTCAGATTAAGAGATGTTAGAATATATTAAAAAAACTACAGAAAATCAAGATAATCTAAATAAAGAAATTAATTATCGAAACCAAATTAGAAAAATAATGGAGAATCTAAAAGAAAAATTAATATGGATAGAAAAATCCTTAGAAAATTTAGAAAAAAAGTACATGTGATAGTTTATATAATTTTAAAAACTCTCTACGAGAAGAACAACACAAGATAATAAATAAAATTGAAAATCTAGAATTAGATATACATTACAGTACAATTAGGATAAATTATTATACAGAAATCTGTAACTCTGCAATTACTATAGGATAAAATAATAAACTACACAAATTAATGAATACATCTTACGAAAAGAATAAATCATTAAAAGATATTGAAACAAAATTTAAGAAATATCCACGCACAAAGAAAAATAGACTCATTATACATATAATAGATCTATTTCACAAGTTAGTTATCCGCATAGATCCGCACCCCCCCTACTAATGGTATCAGAGCACAGTTATTTAAAAAATACAGCAGTAGCATATATGTTTGAATTTATATTTGAAAAATAGATTGGATTGAATTAATTATGAGAAGACCATTTAAAAACAGAGAAGCTTTTAGAAAAATTAAAGAATCTTTAATTAGTAATTATTCAGAATATATAAGTCTAAATAAAACAAAAGAAAATCCACAAAGATTAGCCAACCTAATTACCTTAATATCTAGTATTGAAGAAAAATTAATAATCCATTTAAAATCTAGAAGAATGAGACACATACCACTTAATTATGATAAAATCAGATCTAGATATCCACCAAAATATTATAAATATGGTTTAAATGAATAAAGTACAAAAATACAAAGAACTAAAACAAATTATTTCTGAAAAACGTAAAGAATTAAAAATAAGAATAGAAAGACTACATTATAATATATTTGCCGGAGTTAGTGAAAACTCAATAAATACACAAAAAGATGAAATATCAAAATTAGAATCACAAATAGATAGTTTAGAATATATATATCAACATGAACTATTCACAATAAAATGAACAAAGAAGAATTTATAATAGATGAAAAAATATATGAAAATCACGAAGGATTAAAAATAAAAATAGTATTTTCTAATCTAGGAAGAAGATACAAGAAAATAGGTGAAAATTTATATTTAATGTTAGAAAAAGAAGAATTAAAATTAGAAGATAAATTGACAGCTATGGTAAGAATAGAAAGAGAAAATGAAGAAATAGATAGGAAAAAGGAAATAGAAAAAATAAAACAACAAACTACAGAAGAAATATGAAAAATAGAAGAAACTAAAAATAGTAGGATTGCTGAATTAGAAAAAGAACTACAAATGTTAAAAGATTTGTATGAACAAAGACAAAAAGAAAAGGAAGAAAAAGATAAAGAACAAAAATTACTAAACGAGATAAATCAATTTAAAGAAAAATTAGAAATGAACAATAAAGAAATAAAAAACAAGAAATTAGAAATAAATAATATAGATGTTGAAGAGACAGATAATTATGATTCAGAAGATAGTGAAACATATACAGAAATATTAACAAATACAAAAAATTTAGAAATCAATAAAAACAAGCAATAATTAAGGAAGAAAACTTAGAAAATATCAACATAGAAATAAATACTCTTGATAAAAAAGAAGATGAAAATATAATACCTAGAAAATCAGAAATAAGAAAACCTACATATAATAAGAATAAGTTTAAAAGATATAATCTAAAGAATGAATATGACAAATGGACACCAAAACAAATAGTTAATAAAAAATTATAACTTTTTAGACTTAGACTGTGTAATAGATACAGAAAAATAATACAATTATGGATAGGATATATGACAAAACAATTATTAGATAATAATATAAACATAACAGATGCACCAGAATATATAGAAAGAACAATAATAGGAACAGTGAAATTATGGTTTTCAAATTTAACTGAAAATAGCAAGAAGGTATTAAGAACTAACAAACCTACAGAAGGAACATCATCAACAACAACTAAACTAACACCTATAGAATTATTAAAAAAATATGAAAAAGCTATAAAAGATGAATTTAGTAGTATGACAACAATAGAAGAAGAACAAAATGAAGAAAAAGATACAAATAGGAATTTAATGTTAAAATTAGCAATATGTAATATGTGTTATATAGATGAATATACTTGCGCATTTAAAGAATATTATTATAAAGGAGCATATAATATAGAAGAAAGTAAAGAAATAAGAAAATTATATTTTAATAAATTACCCGAACCATTTAGTTCAAAGATAATAAAAAGTTGGGAAGAAGCAAAAATAGTAGATACTCTAGGAGCAAGAATAAAATTTTTGCAACAATGGTATAGAAACTTATGTGAAAAATATAGAGAAGAATTAAAAATGAAAAAAACATTGATAAGAAATTTAGCATGTTGCAAAGATAAAATAACACCCCAATTTGGATGTGAAGAAAGATATTATAAGAAAAGAAAAAGACATAAGAAATATAAAAAATATAAAAAATCAAAATATAAATACAAGAAACCAAGAAAAAGATATTATGTAAAAAATTATAAATGCAAAAGACCATATCGAAAAAAGAAATCTATAAAAGAATGTACTTGTTATAATTGTGAAAAATTAGGACATTTAGCTAGAGATTGTAAATTACCTAAAAATCCAAAAAATAAACAAATATCAGAAATAAAAATAGAAAATACAAAATATATGCAGATAGATTATATAGATTATGAATTAGAAAGTGAGGATAGTATATATGAAATTTCAGAAAATGAAACAGATAATGAAATAGATAGTGAAATAGATGAATCAAATGACTGAAGAAGATATAAAAATAATAACAAAGGAAGAATATTTAAATGATGAAGGAAAAGACCAAAAAATAATATTTGACAGTAACATATTTGATGAAATAAAAGGAAAAGAATTAGACTAAAGTGTAAAAAAATATTTAAAATACCAACAATAAGAAATCTATTTACTAAGAAAAAAGAAGAATATTATGTAGTAAGCCAAAAGGAACATGTAATAGACTGTAGATATGCAAAAGGTAAAGCTAGTATACCACTAGTAACCAAAAGAATAATTAATAAAGAGAAAAATGATATAAAAAGTAGAGACCCAATAAAATATGTACACCTTGGAGGTATAGAGATATTAATAAAAGCATGTTTTATAGAAGGAATAGATACACCAATAGAATTATATTTAGCAGATGATAGAATTATAAAACCTATAGAAAAAAGCATAATAACTGCCATAAAAGGAAATTTAATATACAAAAAATTTAAATTTATAATAAGTGCAAATTATTCAGTAGCGGTAACAGATAAAAATATAGATAAATCATTAGTATTATATTGAAAAATATCAGGAATAGAATTAACCCCAGGAAGTAAAATATTTAAAGCAAGATGCAAAAATTTATATGTATTAACAACAAAACATAAAATAACAAGAAAAAATAAGATTAACAAAATATGAATAGAAAGTCCATTCGAACAAATTGTAAAAATAATAGATTATAATGATTATAGTTATAGGGACATAGACATAGAAGAAAACTTAGAAATAATAAATGATAGAATAAGTACAACGAAAAGAATAGCTGATGAAAAACCATAATCATCAAGCTCATCAAAAAGAACAAGTTATGAAATAAATTCAACAAATAATTTAAACCAATATTACATAACAGGAAAGGTAAATGAAAAAAATATTTAATACTCTTAAATACAGGACAAGAAGAAAATTATATAGCAAAATATCTAGTAAAAAATGAAGAAATAAAAACTGATAATGATATATGCACAGATCTACCAAGAAGTTTAATAAATAGTAAAAATATAGCAGAAAAAAAAATAATAATAGGAATTAGAAAAATAAAAATAGAATTTGAAGTAAAGGAAGAAATGCAAAAAGCAGACATAATATTAGGAATAAAATTGCTAGAACAAGTAAAACCATATAATATAGAACAACATTGTGACTAACTATTTACATTGTGACTAACTATTTAGATTTTCATGCTTTATATTTGCTTATTTTTGGTTCGGAGCAAACTCTTCAATTTTCTTTGTCCTGTTTCTTTCTTTCCTCGTCAACTCATAATTGGAATTTGAATTTTTCCTTAACTACTTTTATTTATGTTATAGAATGATATGAGTTCTGTAAATAGAAATTAATTGTGGAAGGTGGTGGGAGGAAAAAACCAATATGAAATTCTACCTGTAGTTTTCCCAACCAATTTCCATTAGGCAAGTCATTTTTTCTCTTTGTTTTCATTTGCCTGCACGATTTGAACTTGACACGAGTTTAAAAAAATAAAGACGACTTTTGAATCTTATTCATTTTAAATTAAAGATATGTAGAACGCACCAAAATATTTTTAAATTTTATGGTGTTAAAAATGTCATGTGGAAAGTTAATTAAATGTTTTAAAAAAAAAAAAGAAATTCTTTTAAATTGACTAAAAAAAAGTAAAACAAACGAATTGAAACAAAGAATATATTGTTATACAAAATTATGAATTCCCATATAATACAAAAAGAGAATATTTCTAATTTTCAAATTGTATTTCAAACTTTGAAATAATTAGCAATAGGTAGATAGGATTATGCCATTTGCTTGGTTTGAGTTAATGGAACTTGGTGTTAATTTGTTTTTGTTTTTTTCATTCATTTATATTATTAGTTTGCTATGAATGATGTTAAAATATTGAGAAAAGTCGTCATTTTCATCTTAATTATATCTGAAAAATTGAAGACATATTTAAATTAATTAAGTAACCTAATACACACTTGTACTACTTAAAAATAAATTTTTCTCCACCCTCTAAAGTGCTATACCACCCTCATAAGATGGGGTGTTCCACACGCACACGCCACATCAGTGCCACATCTATAATATACTTTAAAAATAATATTGAAGAATTAACAAGGTTAAAACAAATAACTAAGGAATGCTATGACATAACATTTCAACAAACATAAGTTATCCGTACTATCTGCACCCCCCTACAATTGGTATCAGAGTTGTGTGTTATTTAATTATTCATAAATAGATATGTGTTAATTATGAGAATATTAATTTAAATGTTAATTATGAGCTATTGATATCTTGTTAACTATGAGAAGACCATTTAAAAATACACAGGCTTTTAAAGAAGTTAAAAGAATTCTAAATAGTAATTATTCAGAATATAAGAAACTAAATAAAACAAAAGAAGACCCTCATAGGTTAGCTTACTTAATTACTTTGATATCTAGTATTAAGGCAAAATTAATAATCCATTTAAAATCTAGAAGAATGAGATACACACCATCTAATTATGAGAAAATCAGATTTAGAGATCCACCAAAATATTATAAATATTAATGAATAAAATAGACCAATTCCAAAAATATAAAGAACTAAAACAAATAGTATCTGAGAAACGAAGAGAATTAAAAATAAGAAAAGAAAGACTACAATATAACATAATTATTGGAGTATGTCAAAAATCAATAAAAACACAAAAAGAAGAAATATCATATTTAGAATCACAAATAGATAATCTAGAATACATATATCAACATGATCTATACACTATCAAGTAGATAAAATGAGCAAAGAAGAATTTATAATAGATGAAAAAACATATGAAAATCACGAAGGATTAAAAATAATAATAGTATTTTCTAATTTAGGGAGAAGATATAAGAAAATAGGTGAACGTTTATATTTAATGCTAGAAAAAAAAAAGAATTAAAATTAGAAGATAAATTAACAACTATGGTAAGAATAGCAAGAGAAAATAAAAAAATAGACAGGAAAAAAGAAATAGACAAAGTAAAACAATAGACTACGAAAGAAATACGAAAAATAGAAGAAACTAAAAATAATAGGATTGCTGAATTAGAGAAAGAACTACAAATGCTAACAGATCTGTATGAAATAAGATAGAAAGAAAAAAGAAGAAAAGGATAAAGAATAAAAATTATTAATTGAGATAAATCAATTTAAAGAAAAATTAGAAAATAAAGAATTAGAAACTAATGAAATAGAAATAAATACAATAGATGCTGAAGAAATAGATAATTATGATTCGAATAATAGTGAAACATATACAAAAATCTTAACAAATATAGAAAAGCTAGAAATGAATGAAAAACAAGAAGTAATTAATAAAGAAAACTTAGGAAATACAAATATGGAAATAAACACTCTTGATAAAAAGGACGATGAAAAAATAATACCTAGTACATCAGAAATGAGAAAACCTACATATTATTATAAAAATAGGTTTAAAAGGTATATTCTAAGGGATGAATATAACAAATGGACACCAAAACAAATAATTAATAAAAATTATAACTTCTTAGACTTAGACTATGTAATAGATGTACATAAAACGATATAATTATGGATAGGATATATAACAAAATAATTATTAGACAATGGTATAAATAGAACAGATACACCAGAATATATAGAAAGAATACTAATAGGAACAACAAAATTATGGTTTTAAAATTTAACTGAAGACAGTAAAAAGGTATTAAGGGCTGATAAAAAAACGGAAGGAACAACAGTAATTAAACTAACACCTATAGACATATTGAAAAAATATGAAATGGCTATAAGAGATGAATTTAGCAGTATGACAACAGAAGAAGAAGAACAAAACAAAGAAAAAGATACAAATAGAAATTTAATGTTAAAACTAGCAATATGTAATATGTGCTATATAGATGAATATACGTGTGCATTTAAAGAATACTACTATAAGGGAACATACAATACAGAAGAAAGTAAAGAAGTAAGAAGATTATATTTTAGTAAATTACCTGAACCATTTAGTTCAAGAATAATAAAGAGTTGGGATGAAGCAAAAATAGTAGATATCATAGGAGCAAGAATAAAATTTCTACAACAATGGTATAGAAATCTATGTGAAAAATACAAAGAAGAAATAAAAATGAAAAAAATATTAATAAGGAATTTAGCATGTTGCAAGGATAAAATAGCACCCCAATTTGGATGTGAAGAAAAATATTATAAGAAAAGAAAAAGACATAAGAAGTATAGAAAGTCAAAATATAAGTATAAGAAACCAAGAAAAAGATATTATGTAAAAAATTATAAATATAAAAGACCATATAGCAAAAAGAAATATATAAAAAAATGTACTTGTTATAATTGTGGAAAACTAGGACATTTAGCTAGAGATTGTAAAATACCTAAGGACCCAAAAAAGAAACAAATATCAGAAATAAAGATAGAAAATGCAGAATATATGCAAATAGATTATATAGATTATGAATTAGAAAGTGAAGATAGTATATATGAAATTTCGGAAAATGAAACAGATAAAGAAATAGATAGTGAATCAAATGAATCAAATGACTGAAGAAGATATAAAAATAATAATAGAGGAAGAATATTTAAATGAAGAAGGAATAGATCAGAAAATAATATTTGATAATAATATATTTGATGAGATAAAAGGAAAAGAATTAGATTTAAGCGTAGAAAAATATTTAAAATATCAACAATAAAAAACATATTTAATAGACGAAAAGAAGAATACTACGTAGTAAGCCAAAAATAACATGTAATAAACTGTAGATATGCAAAAGGTAGAGCTAGTATACCACTAGTAACAAAAAGAATAATAAATAAAGAAATAAACGATATAAAAAGTAAAGACCCAAGAAAATACGTACACCTTGGAGGAACGGAAATATTAATAAAAGCATATTTTAGAGAAGGAATAGATACACCAATAGAATTATATTTAGCAGATAATAGAATTATAAAACCTATAGAAAAAATTATAATAACTGCTATAAGAGGAATTTAATATACCAAAAATTTAAATTTATAATAAGTGCAAATTATTCATTAGCAACAACAGATAAAAATATAGATAAGTCATTAGTGCTATATTGGAAAATATCAGGAATAGAACTAACCCCAGGAAGTAAAATGTTTACAGCAAGATGTAACAATCTATATGTATTAACAACAAAATATAAAATAACGGGATGAAATAAAATTAATAAAATACAAATAGAAAGTTCTTTTGAACAATTTGTAAAAACAATTGATAACAATGATTATAGTTACAAAGACATAGATATAGAAGAAGATTTAGAAATAATAAATGATAGAATAAGCACAACAAGAAGAATAACTTTTGAAAAACCAGAATCATTAGGATTATCGAAAAGAACAAATTATGAAATAACTTCAACTATCAATTTAATTCAATATTATATAACGGGAACAATAAATGAAAAAGAATATTTACTACTCCTAAATACAAGACAAGAAGAAAACCATATAGCAAAATACCTAGTGAAAAATGAAGAAATAAAATCTAATAGTAATATATGCCCAGATCTACCAAGAAGTTTAATAACTATTAAAGATACAGCTGAAAAAAGAAATAATAATAGGATTTAGAAAAATAAAAATAGAATTTGAAATAATGGAAGATATGCAAAAAACAAATATAATATTAGGGATAAAATGTTAGAACAAGTAAAATCCTACAATATAGAACATACACAATTAACCATAACCTACAATAAGAAAAACATATTAATAAAGAGAGCTTTAACATGAAAATATATGTACTTATTAAAATAATAGTAGAAGGATATTATAATAGATACTACACACCTATGAGAGATACAGGAGCAGAAGCCAACTTATGTAGATATAATTGTTTACCAGAAGACAAATGGGATAAGCTAAAAACACGAATAGTAGTCAAAGGATTTAATAATGAAGGAAGCTTAATTACCTATAAAGCTTGAAATATGAAAATACAAGTATGGGATAAGATATTAACAATAGAAGAGATCTATAATTATGAACTAACATCAAAAGATATGCTTTTAGGAATGCCATTTTTAGATGAACTATACCCCCATATAATAACTAAAACACACTGGTGGTTTACAACACCATGTAAACAAAGGGTAAGAGCAAAAAGAGTTATTAATAAAATAAGAAAGAAAACTGATTGGATAAAAGGAAGTGAAAAAATCACACAAAAATTAGAAAATATACAAAATACTTAAGACACAATAGAACTAGTTATATTTTCAATAAATAAAGAAGAAATAACTATATTTTCAATAGATAAGGTCGAAATAATGGAGAAACAATTAAGACAATTATATAGTGAAGATCCATTAAAAGGATGAGAAAAAACATAAAACTATTGTAAAAATTGAGCTAATAGATAAAAATAGTATAATAACCCAAAAACCATTAACCTATAACTTTGGTGATTTGAAAGAATTCGAAATGCATATAGATGAATTATTATAAAAACAATACATACAAAAAAGTAATAGTAAATACAATAGCCCAACATTTATAGTAAATAAACACAGTAAACAAAAAAGAGGAAAAAGTAGAATGGTTATTGATTATAGAAACCTAAATGCAAAAACTATGACATATAATTATCCATTACCAAATAAGATATTAAAAATAAGACAGATACAAGAATATAATTATTTTAGTAAGTTCGATTGTAAATCAAGATTTTACCATTTAAAGCTAGAAGAAGAATCTAAAAAATTAACTACATTTACAGTGCTACAAGGATTTTATGAATGAAATGTGTTACCATTTGGATATAAAAATGCACCAGGTAGATACCAACATTTAATGGATAGTTATTTCAAGAAATTACCTAATTGTATAGTATACATAGATGATATACTACTATATACAAAAACTAAAGAGGAACATATAAATTATTAGAACAATTTTCAGGTATAATAGAAAATTCAGGAATAAGTCTAAGTAAAAAGAAAGCGGAAATAATTAAAAACTACGCAAAATTTTTAGGAATACAAATAGTTAGTGGAGTAAAAATGCAACAACATATAGTACAAAAAATAATAAATTCAAAAAAAGAATTAGATACAAAAAAGAAATTACAATCATTTCGAGGATTAGTAAACCAAGTAAGAGAATATATACCAAAATTAGCAGAAAACCTAAAGCCATTACCGAAAAAATTAAGAAAGGATGTAGAGTATAATTATAACGAAGTAGATAAAAAACAAGTACAGAAAATAAAACTACTTTGTAAAGAATTACCAAAATTACAATTTCCAGAAGAAAGTAAAAAATTTACATATATAGTAGAAGCAGATGCAAGTGAATATAGTTATGGAGGAGTACTTAAATATATATATGAAGAAGAAAAATTAGAATATCATTGTAGATACTACGTAGGAGCGTTTAATGAAACAGAAATAAAATTGGAAATAAATAGAAAAGAATTATGCTCATTATATAAATGTTTATTAGCATTTGAGTCATATATTGTATATAACAAGTTTATTCTACGAACAGATAATACATAGGTACGATGGTGGTTAACAAGAAAAATATAAAATTCAGTTACAACGAAGGAAATTCGAAGATTAGTATTGAATATATTAACTTTTACATTTACGATTGAAGTAATCAAGACTAACAAGAATGTTATTACAGATTACATATCAAGACAAAGCTACCCAAACTGATATTACAGAAGACGATACTCTAGAAAAGATACTCAAAACCCTAACTACGCTTTCACTGAAAGTGCATAGTATGGGAAATGAGATAAAAAAGGTAAAGACTAATGAAGTTAAGCTAAAGTCTGAAGCTATGACTCAGATAACTCAGTAGTGTGCAGAGAAATATCGATCGAAAGACTATAAAATTCCAGAGATAGAAGAAGACGTTGGGACACTCTAAAAAACCCATAACGTTTATCAATCTACTTCTGCAGGTACAAGCAAAGGAGTTAGAAGAACCCAAATATGAACTTGAACAAAATATTTGACAAGCCATTTATACCAAAAACACCAAAAGACCCTTTGTTTATACCCCCACAAACTATTAAATATTTAGATAGCCTAAACAAAGACAAAAAAGCTTATAACCACATAACCAGAGCATATATTGAAAACATCCACCAGATACAAACCTACTTAAACCTTAAACCCAGAGCTACAAGAATTCAAGAACGAAATACGAACTATATAACCCCAAAGCTACAAGAATATAATAAGTTAATTGCATTACCAAAAACTAACCCAAATCTAGTTAAAACCTGTTTCAGTTATGGACTACTCAATACTGTATATACCCAAGACAGAAGTGAATTATCTGCTATACCACAATTTTATAAAGCAATTACCACTTACAAAAAGATAACCAAGGGCAACCTATTTTTTGTAAAGTTCTATACGGCACCAGCAGAGATATTGTATGATGAAATTAAACCAGTTATACAAGTTGTGAAGATAGGAATAACTCGAGATATGATCATACCCAAAGATATTCAACAACAAGTTGAAATACCCAAAATAGATATACCAAATTTTTATGCAAATAAAAGAATTATTGGAATATCCACAATTATTCAAGAATTAACAAATAACTACCTAAATAGGAATCCAATATGGAGTTATTATTCAAGATACCAACTAATGATTTATTCAAATTCAAGAGAGTTAAGACAAGCAGATATAGAGGAAGTGCAAAGATGGGTTATGACACTACTTAATCCAGAGAAATGACCAACTACCAGAGCTATTAAGAAAAAATTTATTTCAGATGAATTATTGACCAGATACTGTAAATTAATAGGGCATAAATATCCAGACCATCTATGTTCGAGATATAATGGAGAAGTTAACATTATTCCAAAAGTTCAAAGAGAATAAAAGAAGATAAGGACGCCAGCTGAAAAATATACGATAAAAGATATAAAGCAACACGAACAGATGAAGAAATAATAAAATCAAAGAGACAAAGCATTAAAGTTATAAAAGTGACATATGAAGAATGAGATAATTTGTCTTAACTTTAGATACGTAAATTGTTATGTAACATTTATTAGCTTTTAATAGGTTTGTTGACTTTTTTGGCAAAAAGCCATTACTAGTTTTGTTTTTTTGTAGGATAGCTTTAGGACTTTCTTTTTGTAAAGTCTTTTCTACTTTTATAAAGATGACAAATGTAAAGTAGGAACAGTATAGAATAGTATACACATTTTCTCTTTTTAGGTTATAAATAGCAGAAGCATTTGCTAAGTTAAGGCAAGACTTTCTACGCAGAAGCATTTGCTAAGTTAAGGCAAGACTTTCTACACGGAAAGTAAGCCTTCTTATACACAATAAAATTTTCTCTCATATAATCAATAAAGATATTTAGTTTTACACTAAGCTATGAATGAGCAAAGCACAGACTTATCAAATCTACCAGAACAGGTATTTTCATTTATAATTATGAATAGCTAAATTCATAAATTCCTAACAATCATAAGTATAATAAAATAAGCTCATATTAGTTACTTTATAGTAGAATTATTCGAAGAATAGCATGTTAAGAAGTTTATTAGCAAAGTGGAAAAGGAGAAAAATTCGTAGAACTATGCCATCCTAAAGATGAAACCGGTGAGGCAAAGAAGCCGTGATAGGGGAGTAACCAAAGTAGAGGCGCTGTTTAGGGAAAAAATATCCAGATTACCATGCTAATAGTGACCGAAGAACATGTTATTTAAGAATAACCTAGTATATAGTGATCTAAGATGATCATATTTTATTATGTATATGATTAGAGGGAATATTTTAAAAAATAGCATCATATGAAAAATGAATAATTATTTACCTGATAAAATGATAGATGAATTTAAGATACTTGTTTTATATGTACTTACGGATATAAAGACAGTAGATATTAAGAAAATTATATGGGAAAAGGTATTTGGTATTGAGGATGAAAATTGGATAGAAGATGAATTAGAACAAATACACTTAAATGACGATAGCTACTATTCATACCTAGATAATTATTATTCGGATGGATATTATATAAACTAAAAATGTTAGAATATGTTAGAAGAGTTAGAGAAAAACAAAGTTGGCTATATGAAGAAATTAATTACAGGAATCAGCTTAAAAGAGAAAAAAGACAATTAGAAGAAAGATTACTTAGAATAAAATTAACCTGAGAAAAAGGAGATACAAATGTTAGTTTATATAATACTATGTATGAACAACAAATGTTAATGGATCACATAGATAATATAGAATACATATCATATATAGTACGATTAGAATACATTATTATGCAGAAATTTGTAAAATTACAACTACCATAGGATAAAATAATAAACAACGAATACTTAGAATATTGGAGAAAAGATATGGAGCAAATAAGATTAATAGAAATACTTATGAAAAAGAATCTACTTGACTACATAAAAACTAGAAATATGGAACATATAGTATACAATAAAAATAATATAGAAGAATTAATAAGGTTAAAACAAATAACTAAGGAATGCTATGACATAGCATTTCAACAAACATAAGTTATCCGCTCTATCTGCACCACTTTTTCCTTTTTCCTTTTAACTTAAACTTTTTTCTTCTTCATTTTCTTCTACACCCACCTTAAAACCTCAATTGATATGGATAGCATCATCATAGCCAAACTCAAATCACCAATTAATTACCACCATCAACTTTACAAACCACCAACAAAACTGCTATATCACCTTCAATTTCTTCTAACTTTGCCATCCATCTTTAAGCCCTTTTTTCCTTCTTAATCGATTTTCTGATGAGATGATAATTTTTTTAGAGTGATGGAAGAGACATGGAACGAGTATATATAATGAGAGAGAGAGAGAGAGAGAGAGAGAGATGGAAAGAGAAAATAAAAAGCATGAAAGTTGAAATCTTCTGACAAAAATTCGATAGAAGTGTTGAAAAATAAAATTCGTTGGACTGAAAATTTTTGATAAATTAAAAATCGATCATTCTTCATATCTCAATAAAAATGATAATCAAATTGTTCTTTTCATTACTATTCTATCAATCAAAAATAATTAAATAATTTACATTAATAATGGGGGATTAGATGACGAAATCAATGTGACAAGCGATGAAATTAATCATAGTGGACGAGTGATGAAATTGATGGTGGTATTGATGAAATTAGTGATTGTGGGTGATGAATTGATGTCTATGAGAGTTGATGAAATTGATAATGGTGACGAGTAAGTTAATTGATGAAAGAGGCAATGAAACTGAATAAAAAATGAACAATGGAGAAAGAAGAAAAATTAAATTGATGAAGAAATTTCTTTAAAGAAGCAAAATTTTCAATCACCAGTAAGAATTGATTGAAAAAAAAGAAGTAGGAGATAACAACAGGTGAGGTATGAAGAAGAAAATTTGTAAAGGAGGTGGGGGCATGCGGTGGTGATGAAGAAGAGAATGGCTGATAGGAGAGAGGATTTTATTTTTTTTCATTTTTTTGGCTTTGATAATATCACTCACGCATCTTTTATTTAATTAAGTATTTTTTTCACATCGGTTTTAGGGTTCATAAAAATTTACTTTGAAGTAGTTCAAGTGTGTATTTGATCGCTTTAATAGTTGAAGAGTGTCTTCGACTTTTTGAGTATAGTTTAGGGTGGTGTAACGACCCGAATTAGGGCCTGGCCATGACGAACATCCCGAACAAAGAAGGACCGGGCGTCCTACTCTATCTGGTAATCATGCATAACATTCACATAATAAAAGAAGATGCGGAAATATAATCTGATAAGAAAACATGGCCATACTCTGGATTAAGTTTAACAATAAGGAATGAAATCCGAAAATCACTAACAACATCTGGAACAATCTGCGAAAGCTCTACTACATGATCTAAAGATAACTGTCTGAAAAGCTGAGACAAGGCCCTCAGTAGACCAAAACCATAACTGATAGTAAATTTCTGAAAATAACTAAGCCTTCTGAAATATAGAAGGCACATAGACTAGAACCTGTACTTCTATCTGAAAAAATCTACTGCTTATCAGGACCCCTAGACTGTGCCTCAGAACCTGGAAGTTAAGGAGGAAGGTTAATACAGATGTACTTGTACATAGACCAATCCAAAATAAAGCTTTTAATATAAATAAAATAGTTGATAGCTAGTCATAAAACATCCCATACGATATAAATTCCAAAACACATGGGCATTTTGATAATTATAAAAACCTTTCTGTCAGTGCAATTTATGATCTTTGTATTACTTCTGAGTTAGTTTGTACACCCCTACAAGTCTAAAACCCCACGAGCTATATGGATTTCACCATTAACTCGACAGGAAAGCCCCCAACCCAAGTGTGCCGCAAGGGTTGGAGTGTCTGAGTCTAATATGCCATAGGGCACTAGGCCAGCGTAATATAATATACCCGGATCGGCAAATCACAATTTTATGAATGAGTTGTCTGAACTCGTTACCTCTTCGGGGGACCACCTAATATCTCTTTATGCCCAATTTTATCCATTTCTAAATATATATCATCCTGAAATCTTAAGTCATGAAAATCTGGTTTCTATGTTTGTCTGAGTCTATTATGGCATTGTCTATTTTGGTATAGTCAAACCAAGGCTTGAAAGTCGTAATTCTGAGCCATAATGCAATAAGCATGATGTTTTCATTAAAACATAGTTCAGACCACCCAAACATGTAATTCGCATAAGAGATTTCATGTTCCGAAAACATAAGTCAAAGCTATGCAAAAGTTCTCATCCTTTCAATAAACAAGTGGTAGTCATGTAATCTTTAACAAACCATGCAAATCTTTTCATTATATGATTATGTTCAACATTCATCAACATAAACAACCCTCTCTCTTTTGGAATTAAAATCATAATCCAAATGTAACATTATTCAAGACATTTCATAATATGCTTTTCAAGATGCATTTAAACGATTTCATAGTATATCATAAGTAAATGAAAATCATCACAAGCGAGGGATTTTTCATGAATCATGCTCTCAATTCAATCATCAACCTTAAAACACATGCTTACATATATGTAAAATTTCAAATCAATTTGGGGGAAGGCCTAAAGGCCAAAACAATATCATCAACGCTTTTAAAACATGAATATATTCATAAACTCGAAACCTTTTTCTTAAAAAAATGATTTTTATGCCCATGAAATTTTAGGAAAACCCCGCGTACCTCAATTTCGGAAAATAATAATGATTCATGAAGCCTACGATGTGGGGATTCCAACTCTCTAATTATCTTCTAAAATCCACGGTTGAATCTTGAGTTATATGGGATTCTTGTTTGAAACCCTAGAGAGTGTTCTTGTGAATTTCTGAAGAAAATATAAATAATGTGGGTACTTGGGAGTATAATTGTGTATTTAAGCTCATAAGGGGGGTGCAAAAATACCTAATATGCCCTTAATGAGATGGAATAAAATATAACTGGGAGCTCGATTTTATGGGCCACCGCGACGCGCCACAATTGCGGTGGATCACTGGAAATTGATGAATGGGATTCTTAGGGTCACCGTGATGTGGATCCATCGCGTTGTCCCACTGGTTGGGACCTGGAGCTTCAGCACGCCACGCCACAATCACGCTAGGCTACTGGAATTTGACAATTGCTTAATAGACCCACTCCGCGATGCGCCAAGCACTAAAATGATGATGTTTTATGATTAGGACTTAAATTAGCCATAACTTCTTGCCCAGGTATCGGATTTGGTCGAATATTATATCGACGAAAAGCTTATTCAATTTTCCACATGATAAAAAGTCAAAATTAGGGAAATTATATATGGTTTAAACTTTACTCATTTTAGAAGCCAAAAATTAGACTAAGTCTCTTTGACACTATTCTAGTCATTTAATTCTAAGAGCATATTCCAATGAGCTAATGCATGGATGATTTTTGCGGGGTGTTACATTATCCCTCTTGGGATCATTCATCTCTGAATAATGACGTGGAACACAAAGAGGCATGATTTAAAGTATACTAAGGCCATAAAAGAATAAGACAAGGATCGTACCTTCTATTTTGTGATTCACCGGATCAAATAAGTTTGGGTATCTATCTCTCATGTCATTTTCTGATTCCCAAGTTGCTTCCTCAACTTTCTGATTTTTCCACAACACTTTAACTGAGGCTATATCTTTGCTCCTCAGTTTCCTAACTTGGCGATCTAAGACTGTCATGGGCTCTTCTTCATAGTATAAGGAGTCTGTCACTTTGACCTCCTCTATAGGCAACACTAATGAATGGTCTCCAATATATTTCTTCAACATGGATATATGAAATACAACATAGATATGTGAAATAACGGATGAACAGAACCCAAACTTGTCAGCAACTCTAACTCATATGCAACCCCATCTATCCTTCTCAAAATCTGGTATGGCCCTATATAGCGAGGACTCACCTTACCTTTTTTCCCGAATCGCATAACTCTCTTCATAGGGGAGAATTCGATAAACACCCAATCACCAAACTTAAACTCTAAGTCTCTTCTCCTAATATCGGCGTAGGATTTTTGTCTACTCTAGGCTATTTTAAGTCGTTCTTTAATAATTTTCACGTCCTCCATCACCTGATGAACAAGATCCAGCCCGAAAAACTGAGTATCACCCACTTCATACCACCCTATTGGTGATCTACATCTTCTCCCATATAAAGCTTCAAACATAGCCATCTTAATACTGGCATGCTAGTTGTTATTATAAGCGAACAATATTAACGGCAAGTGATCTACGCAGCTACTTTTAAATTCAATTATACAAGTCCTCATCATATCATCAAGGGTCTGAATGGTGCGCTTAGCTTGCCCATCAGTCTGAGGATGGAAAGCAGTACTTAGGTTCACTTGGGTACCTAAACCCCTCTGAAAAGACCTCCAAAACTATGAAGAGAATTGCGTACCTCTGTCAGATATGATGGATACAGGTGCCCCATGCAAATGGACTATCTCTTTAATGTGTAGCTTGGCATAATCATCTCCCAAAAAGTTGGTCCTTACAGGCAGAAAATGAGCTGACTTAGTCAGCCGATCAACAATTACCCAGATAGAATCATACTGATTTTGGGACCTCAAAAGTCCCATAATTAAATCCATATTGATCATTTCCCATTTCCATAAAGGCAAAGCAATCTTTTGGGAAGTACCACCAGGCCTCATATGCTCTACCTTAATTTGTTGATACTTTAAACACTTGGCAACATAGTTAGCCATATCGCGCTTCATATTATTCCACCAATAAATGGGTTTCAGATCATGATACATCTTGGTAGAGCCTGGGTGAACAACATACCTCAAAGTGTGAGCTTCATCAAGGATTATATTCTGCAGACCATCTACATCTGGTACATACAATCTACCCTGATATCTCAAAATACCATCACCACCAATTTCAAAGGACATCACCTTCTATTGACCCATATCTTTCTTGATCTACATCAAGATGGGATATTCGATCTGCTTCTCTTTAACTTCCCCACAAAGGAATAATTTAGCTATCTCGTGAACAACTACCCCTCTATCTTTGGAATCTAAGAGTCGTACTCCAAGATTTGCAAGTCGGTGAATATACTTCACCATCTCTCTTTTCCCTTCTTTAACATGATAAAAGCTACCCATTGGCAACCTGCTAAGGGAGTCGGCTACCATATTTGCTTGCTCGGATGATAGTGTAGGCTCATGTCATAATCATTTAGAAATTCCATCCAGCGCCTTTACCTGAGGTTTAATTCTTTCTATGAGAAAACATACTGTAAACTCTTATGGTCAGTGAAAATATCAACATGCACCCCATAAAGATAATGCCGCCAGATTTTAAGTGCAAACACCACCACCGCTAACTCTAAGTCATGGGTGGGGTAATTTCTCTCATGCACCTTCAATTGCCTGGATGCATAAGCCACCACCTTACCGTGCTGCATAAGTACACACCTAAGTCCCATACGGGATGTATCATAGTACACAAAAAAACCCTCTGTGCCTTTTGGAAGAGTCAGAATAGGTGTTGTAATCAATTTGTCTTTAAACTTCTCAAAACTACTCTCACAAACTTTACCTTTTTTTGGGTTAACTTAGTAAGTGGAGCAACTATGGAAGAAAAGCTTTCTACAAATCTTCTGTCATATCATGCCAAACCCAAGAAACTCCAAATGTTAATTGGAGTCATGGGTCTGGGCTATTTTCTCACTGTCTCAACCTTTTGGGGATCCACCCTAATCCCATCACTAGACATAATATGCCCCAAAAAAGCAATAATACTTAGCTAGATTTCACATTTGGAAAATTTTGCATACAACTTATGGTCTTTGAGAGTTCGAAGGATGATTCGGAGGTGATTGGCATGGTCCTCGTCACTCTTGGAATAAATTAGAATATCATCAATGAAAACTATAACAAACAGATCTAGAAACTGATGGAACACCCTATTCATAAAATCTACGAAGGCTGCAGGGGCGTTAGTCAACCCAAAGGACATGACTAGGAATTCATAATGACTGTATCTGATTCGAAAGGCTATTTTGGAAATGTCTGACTCTCTAAATTTCAACTGATAGTATCTCGAATGAAGGTCTATCTTTGAAGAATATTTAGCACCCTGAAGTTGGTCAAAGAGATCATCAATCCTAGGAAGAGGATATTTATTTTTAATAGTGACCTTATTTAGCTGGCGGTAATCTATGCATATATGTAGGGAACTATTTTTTTTGCACGAAAAGTACAGGTGCACCCCAGGGAGAAACACTAGGATGTATAAAACCTTTGTCTAAAAGGTCTGCTAGCTGTTCTTTCAACTCTTTTAGTTTTGCAGGAGCCATTCTATATTCTTAGAATAGAAATGGAACGGGTGTATGGCAACAACTCAATACCAAAATCTATCTCCCTAATTGGTGGTATTCCTGGGAGATCATCTAGAAAGACTTCTGGAAACTCATTTACCACAGGGAATGACTGGAAAAGAAGACTTTCAGCATTAAAATCTTTAATCCGAATAAGATGATACAAATAACCTTTGGAGATAAGTTTATGGGCTCTGAGATAAGATATAAAGTTCCCTCTAGGTGCTAAATAATGCCCCTCCCATTCTATCACTGGTTCATTCAGAATGAAGCCAGTCCATCCCTAGGATAACATCAAAATTAATTATATCTAAGTCTATGAGGTCTTCCATGGTATCCCGACCACAAAATTTCTATACACTCTCCTAGCCATAATAGAATCACCCATCGGAGTGGAAACAGAGAAAGGTTCTAAAATTTCATCAAGATCAAACCCAAAACTGATATCCACATAAGGGGTCACATAGGATAACGTAGACCCAGGATCAAGTAATACATAAGAATCATGGGAAAAAATTTGTAATATACTGGTTACTACGTATGGAGAGGCTTCCACTTCCTAGCGGTTGGACAAAGCATACAGCCAGTTGCAACCACTCCCGTCAGCTGAGGTGGCGCCCTTTTGGGGCGGTGGTGGTGTGGAAGAATTTACCAGTGACTTAGCTCTACCAACATTCCTCCTAGAGGAAGGACAATCTCGTTGAAAGTGACCTGACTGACCACATGAATAACACACTAGCGTGCCTAACTGACACCTCCCTAGGTGTTCTGCAAGTCTCACACTGCAGAAAAGAATGATACTGCTGAGCTACACTGCCCTGTGGATGAGTATCCTGAGCTCTGGGTTCATGACTAGTCTAAAAACTTTGAGATCGTCTATCTACTAGGGGTCTAGGTGCTGGGGCGCTAGCTGCAGACTATGCATTACTCTAAAACTTCTTCTTTTGCCATCTATTCCCCCGATTACCGCTCTGTGGCTGACTGTAGTTCTGATCCGTTGTTGTGGCTCTCTTTGCCTATTTGTGCTTCTCCCTAGACTCAATGATTCTCTTCTTCTACTCCTCTACCTATTGCATATGCACTGACAGCCTAGAGAAATCCATGTCCTTATTCTACATAGCCCTCTTACATTCAAGCACTAAGTCATCCGAAAGGCCAGATGTAAATTTTCTCATTAGGGCTCTTATATTACCAGCAATCTTCAGAGCATAACAAGCCAGTTGGTTGAACTTTAGAGTGTACTTTTTCACACTCATTTTTCCTTGTTTAAGGTTCATAAATTCCACAGCTTTGGCCTCTCTCAACTCAAGGGGAAAGAACCGATCAAGGAAGGCTTCCACGAACTTGCCCCATACCGTGGGTTTAGCACTCTCACCTTTAAAATCCTCCCACTCCTTATACCACTGGTTCAAAAATTCTTTAAGCTGGTAAGCTGCTAATTCCACCTCTTCTACCTCGTCTACATACATCACCTTAAAGATCTTCTTCATCTCATCCACAAACTCTTGTGGATCCTCCTCTACTTTGGTGCCCAGAAACATGGGCGAGTTTATTATCATGAACTGACCCACCCTAGTAGCCTCAAATGTGACTGATGCAGACCCAACATCTTCTGACCATTGAGTCTGTGTGGCTACCAACTGAGAAAGCATGTGAATGGACTATCTGAATTTCGCATTCGATATTTCCTTCTGAGAAGACTGGGGATGATTAACATTTATTCTTGGAGCTCTAGGAAGACTGGTTGAGACTGGAAGGAACAGGTTCTAGGGTTTTTGCTCTATTACGGGTCTGCATCCTATGGGTGAGGCAGACTTCATCATCCTGAGTATTCTAATTGTTGGCGTGATGAGGAGGTATGACTGTTTTCTGAAATACAATATATCACTGATTAGGGGAGAATTCTAATTCCAACTCTAACGCACGAACTAAATCACAAAGAGGGGAAACACTTTCCTAAACGCCTAGTAGCCTCCTATTTATAAGTGTGGCATACTACACATCCATAAATAAGACTCTACCTAACGAGATTTTGTAGACACCCTGGGACTATGAACCGTGCATTGATACCAAGTTTGTCACGACCCAAACTAGGGCCTGGATATAGCGGACATCCTGAACCAAAAAGGCATGGGCATCCTACTCTATCTGCTAATCATGCACAATATTCACATAATAAAAGAAGGTGCGAAAATATAATCTGATATGGAAACATGGTCATACTCTGGATTAAGTTTAACAATAAAGAATGAAATTCAAAAATCACTAACAACATCTGGAACTGTCTGCGAAATCTCTACTACATTATCTAAAGATAACTGTCTGAAAAGCTAGGACAAGGCCCCCAGTAGACCAAAACCATAACTGATAGTAAATGTCTGAAAATAACTAGGCCTTTTGAAATATAGAAGGCTCACCGACTAGACCCTGCACTTCTCTCTGAAGAAATCTACTGCTTATCAGGACCCCTAGACTGTGCCTCAGAACCTGGAAGGTAAGGGGGGTGTCAATACAGATGTACTGGTACATAGAACAATCCAAAATAAAGGTTTTAATATAAATAAAATAGTTGATAGCTAGTCATAAAACATCACATACGATATAAATTCCAAAACACATGGCCATTTTGATAATCATAAAAACCTTTCTGTCAGTGCAATTACTAATCTTCGTATTACTTCTGAGTTAGGTTGTACACCCCTACAAGTCTAAAACCCCATGGGATATATGGAGTCCGCCATTGACTTGGCGGGGAAGCCCCCAACCCAAGTGTGCTGCAAGGGTTGGAGTGTCTGAGACTAATATACCACAGGGCATTAGGCCAGCATAATATAATATACCCGAATCGGCAAATCACGGATTTGGGCAATGAGTTGTCTGAACTCGTGCCTTATTCGGGGGACCACCTAACATCTCTTTATGCCCAATTTTATCCATTTCTAAACATATATCATCCTGAAATCTTAAGTCATGAAAATCTGGTTTCTATGTTTGTCTGAGTTTATTATGCCATTGTCTATTTTGGTATCGTCATACCAAGGCTTGCAAGTCATAATTCTGAGCCATAATGCAATAAGCATGACCTTTTTACTAAAACATAGTTCAGACCACAAAAACATGCAATTCACATAAGAGATTTCATGTTCCGAAAACATAAGTCAAAGCAATGCAAAAGTTCTTATCCTTTCAATAAACAAGTGGTAGTCATGTAATCTTTAACAAACCATCCAACTCTTCTCATTATATGATTATGTTCAACATTCATCAACATAAACAACCCTCTCTCTTTTGGAATCAAAATCATAATCCAAATGTAACATTATTCAAGACATTTCATAACATGCTTTTTAAGATGCATTCAAACGATTTCATAGTATATCATAAGTAAATAAAATCATCACAAGAGAGGGATTTTTCATTAATCATGCTCTCAATTCAATCATCAACCTTAAAACACATGCTTACATATATGTAAAATTTCAAATCAATTTGGGGAAAGGCCTAAAGGCCCAAACAATATCATCAACGCTTCTAAAACATAAATATATTCATAAATCCCAAACTCTTTCCTTTAAAACATGATTTCCATGCCCATGAGATTTTAGGAAAACCCTGCGTACCTCAATCTTAGAAAATAATAGATGATTTGTGAAGCCTATTGCATGGGGATTTCAACTCTCTAATTATCTTCTAAAATCCATGGTTGAATCTTGAGTTATATAGGATTCTTTTTTGAAACCGTAGAGAGTGTTCTTGTGAATTTCTGAAGAAAATATGAATAATGTGGGCACTTAGGAGTATAATTCCATGTTTAAGCTGAAAAGGGGGTGGAAAAATACTTAATATGCCCTTAATGAGATGGAATAAAATATAAATGGGAGCCCAATTTTATGGGCCACCGCGACGCTCCACAATCGCGGTGGCTCACTGGAAATTGACGAATGGAATTCTTAGGGTCACCGCGATGCGGAGCCATCATGTTGTCCCACTGGCTGGGACCTGGAGCTTCAGGGCGACGTGCCACAATCGTGCTAGGCTACTAAAATTTGACAATTGCTAAATAGACCTACTCCGCAATGCAGTAAACACCAAAATGACGGTGTTTTATGATTAGAACTTCAATTAGCCATAATTTCTTGCCCAGGTATCGGATTTGGGCGAATCTTATATTGACGGAAAGCTCATTAAATTTCCCATATGATAAAAATTTGAAATTAGAGAAATTATATATGGTTTAGAATTTACTCATTTTGGAAGCCAAAAATAAGACTAAGTCTCTTTGACACTATTCTAGTCATTTAACTCTAAGAGCATATTACCACGAGCTAACACATAGATGATTTTTGCAGGGTGTTATAGGGGGAAAGGATGATTTTTCCCTTAAAACATTAATGTTCATTCTCAATCGCAAACACACATAATCTGATATCATTTTCTCCACGATATTATAGCCTTCAGAGAAATTTCAATTACCCCCTGAACTTGTTATGTTTTATTCATGGTACACCTGAACTTTGAATTATCCTAAGTACACCCCCCCCCTTTTGTTTTACTACATATCGTGACCCTTTTTTGATTATGTGGCAAAATATTTGATTTCAAACTCCATCATGCACGTCATTGAGTTATCTTTTGCCAAATCAGCATTTTTAATGATAAAAGATGAAAAAAAACTTCTTTATTTTTTTCAAAAACTTCAACTATCCCTCTTCCTCCATCACTTCCAATCTAAAAAAAATCATTCTATTGCTTCTACTTTATCTACTTATTTCTAACTCCATGAATTATAATAGGAGACTTGTTTGTGCGTGTGTGTCTCCTCTAATTGTGAGAATTTCATTATCGGATGATAATACCGAACGTAGATTCCTCAGTTGTATGCATTATGGTGCATGTAATTTTTATATTCTCTATTTTTAATGTTTTGTAACAAGTAAATTTTATAACATTCCTTTTTATGAATTGCAGTCTCTATTTTGAACTAGTTGTAACTTTTTGATTGGTATGATCCAGAATTTTCACGCTAAGCCAATATTGTGATCTTGGGTTTGTTGACGAAGACCAACAAACAACAAAAAGAGTTGAAAGGAAAAAGATTGCTAAAGTTAATTATGTGCATTAGTTTGATATGTAATGTGATGATGTTCGTTTACATTTTGTGTCGTTGAATTGAAAATTAATGTTGGTGTATGTAATGGTGCATTAGTTTGATAAGATAGAGTGTTTGACGGATATAGTTATATTTCTTTACTGATTAAAGCAATATATTTGTTGTTATATTTCTAATATTTCTTGGTTATTATTGGCTTCTCTGTAGGAAGATGATAGCTTCTAGTATTTGTAGTTATATTGGTTATCGATTTTTAGTCTCAAACGATTTGATTTTTGTTTTAACCGGTAAGAAAATACTCATAAAAATAGAAAAAGTAATAGCTAACATGAAAAGAAACTGAATCTTAGTTGCAACCAAATATATATATATATATATATATATATATATATATATATGGTGTGTAAAATAATAATTTTGTATAATCTTATTAGATTATCGATTACCCAATAACCCAATAAAAAAAATCAAACCCGAATCAATAACCCAATATTTTTTTTATAAAATCATTAACCCAATAACGATAAATCAATAACATTTTTATCGGTTTGATTTTTGTACACCCCTAACTTAAATTGCGTTTGCTTACTCCTTTAATTATAATAAGAAATGTATTTTATGCATGTGAGTCTGCTCAAAAATCCTAATCAAAACACTAATCGAAAACTACTATGAAACACTAGTACCGGAAAAAATAATTTCATATTTTTAACACACGTAAAAAATATATTTTTTTTAGATAATAGCTTACTTGATCGACGAAATTTCAACCGTTCACTATTTCAGAGCAGTGAAAAGCTCAAAAATATTATTTTTTTTAGAGAAAAATCAGATAAATAAGGGTAGAAGTGGGTTATTTTTTGATGTAGGATAACTATAAGGGAAGTGGATAGTGTTTATCCATGTGGACAGATACATAAGCATTTTTTTTCACTTGTATGCACGTATTATATGATGTGGTCCATGGACTAAAATGGGTCAAAGTTTAGGTATACCATGAATAAAATGAGACAAGTTTAGGAGTAATTGATACTTCTCTATATAACCTTCTTTATTTCGTACTAGTCAACAGGTTTGCACTTCATGTGATCATAAAGACCTCATTAAATTTACAAAATATGGTTTATAAAATTATAAGAGTAAAAGATTTCTTTCTAAATTTTAAATATTTGAAGCACATTATCCTTGTTAAAATCGAAATGGATTAGATTAACACTTAGTTGAATGTGTTTCTCTCTTTGAGTTCTATTATTATTTTGATAAAATGAAAAAAAAAATTCTAAAAACTAATTTCCTTTTAAAAGTATGTAAAGAGATAAATGACCGGAAAGAAGAATTGATTTAGTGTATATAATTTACAAGGACTTCGGTCTGTTTTGCACAAAACATGATTCATCTATCCTATTTTTTTTTTGTAACTGAAGATTTTATTTATCAAATAACTTTACAGAATAGAAAAAATAGCAGATATGAACAAATCAGCTCCATGTCTTGTTAAAGAATGTATCATCTACCCTTCCTCTCTAACTTCATTAAGATAAGTCAATACATTAAGAATTAGTAGTCTATGAACTAATCTGGTCCTGTGGATTCCTCTCTCATGAACGTCATTGATAATATACCTAGTGATGAGTTGTGGTGTTTTCTACTTTTGTTGGAAAATTGCATTATGCTCCAACCAAATTGAGTAGACAGCACTAGCCAAAGTTGGTCTATATGCTTGTGTTGTACTGTCACTTTCTTCAATGTACCTCAATACTCATTGTACGTCATTATGAAATACAAGTATTAAAGCTTGATGGTTTTCAATCACGGGAGAGGAGAGAGATGACGTGAAGCTGAATTTCATTATGCATCATCAGAATATTACAATGTTGTGTCTATTTATAGACTTGATCTAAGATAGGAGCTTATTTTCAGCTCATTGATAGCTTATCACAACCAACTAACAACTTGTCTATAAACCTCTAACAACCTCTAACAACTTCTCCAACTAACTCAATTACTTTCTAACCAAATAAATACTACTAATTACTACTCATACAACAATGGAACAGTAGTCGTGCACCTATACATAATGATTATCAGTGATGATCATTATGTAGTCAAAATACTCCTCCTCAAGCTGCAGGGTGCAGTGTGTTAAGAAAACCAAGCTTGCCAAGTAGGTGAGCATATTGAGCATGGCTTAGGCCCTTGGTAAGAAGGTCAGAAAGTTGATCATAAGTGTGAACATATAGATCTTGAATCAATCCACTTTTTATCTTGTTCCTGATGAAATGAAAGTCAATCTTTATGTGTTATATTCTCTCATGAAACACAGGATTGTTGGCCAACTGAATGGCTGAATTGCTGTCACTAAAGACTGACATGGGAAGAGTAATGGGTACTTTGAATTCCTGGAACAAACCAACTGGTAAAGTTAGTTCTGCAACTGCTGAAGCCATGCTTCTATACTCAACTTTAATAGAACTTTCGAAAATAGTGTGTTATTTCTTGGATTTCCAAGATATTAATGATTCACCAAAGTGAATAGCATAACCAGTGACTGATTTTCTAGTGTTTGGACAATCAGCCTAATCTAAGTCACACCAACAAGTTAGTGTAGCAGCAGACTCAGCCTTTAACCAAATACTTTAACCAACAGAACCTTTGAGGTACCTGAATACCTACTGGCAACTTCCCAGTGCGACCTCTTGGGATGTTGCATGAACTGGCTGAGGGTTCGGACTGCAAAATTAATATTTGGTCTTGTAATAGTAGCATACATAAGTTTGTCCACCAGTATTTGGTAAGAAAAACCATCGGACAACAGCTCATCACCTTGTGCACTTGTGGCTTGATCATATTATAGTGTGGTTAACTTGACATTGTACTCTAATGGAGTGATTGCATGTTTAGAGCCACTAAGACCTGTGTTTGCAATCAATTCAAGAATTCACTTCCTTTGGTTTAATATTACCCTTGAGGCTGATCTTAGGAATTCAATACCCAAAAAATAGTTGATATCCCCAAAGTCTTTCATCTTGAATTATTGATGTAACTTAAATTTAGTGGCATTGATCAATGCTGTATTGCTTCCAATAATTAGTAAATCATCAACATATACAAGGACTACATCAGTATCATCACCTTGATGTAGAGTGAAGAGTGAATAATCAAGCAAAGCATGAGTTAGCTTTAGGTTCTACTCCTGGAGGCCTGGTTGAGACCATACAAAGATTTGAGTAACTTAAACACCTTGTGCTCCCCCTGTTTTCTAAATCCTTCTATCATTTTCATATATACTTCTTCCTCAAGATCCCCTTGTAAAAATGCATTATAGACATCCATTTTGTGAAGATTCTAACCTTTAGATACAACCACAACAATTACTCTTTTGACTGTAACCATCTTAGCCACATGTGAATATGTTTCATGATAATCTATCCCTTCCTGTCGACTATATCTCTTTGCCACTAACCTTTATTTAAACCTCTCTACTTTACCATTTGAAAGGTATTTGATTTTGTATATCCACTTGGAAGCAACAATAGTCTTCCTTTTTGGCAGGTCAACAATAGTACATGTGTTGTTGTCCTTCAAGGCTTGAATTTCTAACTTCATGGCTTCCACCCATCTTTTATTTTGTATAGCTTGTTTAAAATGTTGAGTCTCATTTAGAGTAGAGAACTTAGTCAAGTAATTTTGATAATCAATACTTAGTTTCCTATAAGACAAAATGTTGGCTAAGGGATGCTTACATCCCTGGTTTTTTTATGTATCAATATAATCATGTATCCACACAGGTGGTCTGCTAGTTCTCGTAGGTTCACTTGAAGAAGGTTGAGGTAGGAAAGGCTCAGCTTGGCTATTTACTTCATCATTTGTGTCAGATGGAGTTGTATCAAGTAGTACAATATCAGCAAAACTATTCTTCTCAATGGGAGAAACTTTAGTAGGAGCATCAGTAGTCATTTCATCATCTATGGGGATCAAAAAGTCATTGATGTCTTCTTCAACTTTGGAAGCATATGTATGTTGTACTTGTGATGGATCAAAAGGGAATGTATCCTCGTGGAACATAACATCCCTACTTACCAATAGCCCTTTGAGTGGAAATCTTGTAGTAAGTATCTCTTTTGAGACTCTAAGTAGCCAACTAACACTGCAGGTTTAGCCCTTTCTATGAATTTATCACCTCTTAGGAGAATAGTTACATAACACAGACATCCAAATGCCCTGATATAAGAAAGCTTGGGATCCTTGGAGAATAACAATTAGAATGGAATCCTACCATTTAGTATAGAAGATGGTAACCTATTCATGATATACACTACAGCCTTCACACATAATCCTCAATACTTAATGGGCAAGTGAGATTGGAACTTGAGTGCTCTGGCTAGGTTTAATATGTGCTTGTGCTTCCTCTCCACAACTCCATTTTGTTGAAAAGTGTAAGGGTATCTAGTTTGATAGAGAATACCTAGAGACTAAAATAATGTCTGACATTGAGAATTGATAAACTCAATCCCATTGTCAAATCTGATGGTTTTCACTACCACTCTAAACTGCGTTTTAATCACGAAAATAAAGGTCTTAATGGCTACTATGGTCTCAGATTTTAGCTGCAATAGATGAACACAAGTATATCTACTATAGTCATCTACCATAGTCAAGAAATAACACTTGTCAAAAGTAGAAATTCGATATGGACCCCATTAATCCATGTGTAAAAGTTTAAAACTTGTTGAACAGCTAGTAGTACTTATAGGAAATGACAGTCTTGTCTATTTGTGTAGTGGACATACATTATATTTATTCAATATATTTATATCACTAGGATTCTTCAGAAGATCTAAGCATTTTAAAAGCTGAAAAGTTGGATGCCCAAGTCTTTGGTGCCATAAGCTGCAACTAGAAACTGAAACTTCTATAATGATTCTATAGTTTTTTTTTATTTTGTATGGTTATTGTCTCTTTTCCATTCTCCTTTAAAAATATATAGTCCACCCTCTTGTCTATCAATCCCCTTCACCTTTCCATTGAAGAGGTCCTAAAAGACACATAAATTAGGATAAAAGGACACAAAGCGTGAAAGTTCATTGGTTATCTCAGCAACAGATAACAAATTAAGCCTTAAACATAGAACAAAGAGGACATCTTTGATCACATCATATTCAAACATGTAGGATTCTCCAGTATGGGAAATTGTAACTTTATCACCTAGTAGGAGGTGTAATTTGTCCAAGTGTCTAGGAACTAATCTTGTACTATCTTTGAACAAGTGTCAATATGCAGACACATGATGTATAGCTCCTGAATCTACAATCTAACTGTCAGAAAAAGATTTGTACCAAAAAAAATAGTAATACCTACCATATTAACTTATTTCATATCTTTGGTATCCTTGCTTAAGATGTTCATAATCTGAGTGTATCCTTCTTCTGTAAATGTGTGAGGCTTTGCCAGTGGTGCATGATTTACCTCATGATTGGAGTTACCAGCAACAACTTGTCCTGCTACCATGGTTGGAGTCTGAGAAGGCTTGTTGTTAGTGTTCGCATAGTTGTTACCACCATTATATGAGGAGAAATTGTTACCACCAGTTTTGTGTGATCTGAAGTTAGGAGGATTATAACCTTGTTTATTCTTGTTGTTCCAATCATTTGGATACCCTAACAGTTTATATCAAGTTTTCTTAGTATGACCTGAGATGTGACAGTATTCACATTTTTTACCCTTATAATTGGTGTTGCCTTGACCATAAGCACAATTGCGATTCACTTGTATAGCAAGTGGTTCTGATCAATCATTCACAGCAAGCATACAAGATGAATATTTGATCTCATCCTCTATAAGCATAGCATAAGCTTGATTAAGAGTGGGAGTAACTCTTTTAAGTAATATCTGTCTCCTAGCTTGGTTGTAGGACTCATTTAGTCTACTCAAAATCTGTAAAAGTATCGATTAACACATATGATCTAAGTACTCTCTAGACTTAGGGCAATCACAGCTAGGATTAGGCACTAGAACATCATATTCACTCCACAAACTTTCTGATTTGGTAAAATAAGTTGAGATTGAATCTGTACCTTGAGAAAGCATATTGATTTCACAATGCAATTGATATATCTGCATACGATTCACCTGGTTATATCTCTCCTTCAAATCCTCCCAGACTGCATAAGCACTTATGGAGTAAACAATACTAGAAAGTAAACTTTCACTTACAATATTCATGATTCAGGAAAGGACAATAGCATTGCATGTTTCCCATTGTTCATGGAGTTTCTCTCTGTATGACTCTTTGTTGAATGTTCCAGTGACAAAACCAAATTTTCTCTTTCCTAAGAGAGCAATACGCATCAATCGACTCCACAGACTATAATTTTCAAAACCAGTTAACTTGATTGGAACAAGTACAACACTAAAACTATCATAAGAACCAACAAAAAGTGGATCACTTTGATCAATTTTGGGTGCCATGAGTGAAGGGAACGAACTGCAGGGTAGACCAGAATGGCGTAGAAAAAGGAACTAAAAACAGAGATCTCAAATTTCACAGAGAACTCGATGAGAAATTGATCGAAACACTCAATATTGAGAACCTGGCTCTGATAGCATATGAAATACAAGCATTACAACTTGATGATTTGCAATCAAAGGAGAAGAGAGAGATGAAGTGAAGCTGAATTTTACTATGCATCATCAGAAAATTATAATGTTGAAAGGCAAAAGGATGTTAAAGTTAATTTTGTGCATTTGTTTGATATGTAATGTGATGATGTTCATTTACGTTTTGTGTCGTTGAATTAAAAATGAATGTTGACGTATGTAATGATGCATTAGTTTGATAAGATGGTGTATTTTGATGGATATAGTTATATTTCTTTGCTGACTAAAGCAATATATTTGTAGTTATGCTTCTAATATTTCGTGGTTATTGTTGGCTTCTCTGTAGGAAGATGATAGCTTCTAATATTTGTAGTTATATTGGTTATCGATTTTTCGACCCTAATGATTTGATTTTTGATTTAACCGCTAAGAAAATACTCATAAAAATAGAAAAAGTAGTAACTAACATGAAAAGAAATTGAATCTTAGATGCAACCAAAAATAAATAAATATATATATATACATACATATATATTTATATACATACATATTTATATATATATATATACACACACACATACATATATATAAGGTGTAAAATAATAATTTAGTATAATCTTATTGGGTTATCGATTTACCCAATAACCAAATTAAAAAATCGAAATCGAATCAATAACCCAATATTTTTTTTATAAAATCATTTAAAATTCGTTAACTCAATAACGATAAATCAATAACATTTTTATCGGTTCGATTTTTTTACACCCCTAACTTAAATTGCGATTTTTTACTCCATTAATTATAATAAGAAACGTATTTGTGCATGTGAGTCTCCTCAAAATCCTAATCAAAACACTAATCAAAAACTACTATGAAACACTAGTACCGAAAAACAATTTCATATTTTTAACACACACAAAAAAATATAATTTTTTTACATAATAGCTAACTTGATCGATGAAAATTCAAACGTTCACTATTTCAGAGTAGAGAAAAACTCAAAAATTTTATTTTTTTTTAGAGAAAAATCGGATAATTAAGAGTAGAAGTGGGTTATTTTTTAATGTAGGATAATTATAAGGGAGGTGGATGGTGTTTATCCACGTGGGCAGACACATAAGCATTTTTTCAACTTTTACACACGTATTACACTCTGTGGTCCATGGACTAAAAAGGGTCACGCGACGTACTAAAACAACAAATTCGAGGGGGGTTACTTAAGATGACTAAAAGTTTAGGTATACCATGAATAAAATAAGACAAGTTCAGGGATAATTGATACTTCTCTATATAGCCTTCTTTATTTCATACTAGTCAACAGGTTTGCACTTCGTGTGATCATAAAGACCTCAATAAATTTACAAAATATGGTTTATAAAATTATAAGAGTAAAAGATTTTTTTCTAAATTTTAAATATTTAAAACACATTATCCTTGTTCAAATCCAAATGGATTAGCTTAACACTTAGTGGAATGTGTTCCTCTCTTTGAGTTCTATTATTATTTCAATAAAAAGAAAAAAATTCTAAAAACTAATTTTCTTTTAAAAGTATGTAAAGAGATAAATAAACTTAAAGAAGAATTGATTTAGTTTAAATAATTTACAATAACTTTGGTCCATTTTGCACAAAACCTGATTCATCTATCCTAATTCTTTTTTTATAAGTGAAGATTTTACTTATCAAATAACTTTGTAAAACAGAAGAAATATCATATATGAACAAATCACCTCCATGTCTTGTTAAAGAATTTTTCATCTACCCCTCCTCTTTAACTTCATTAAGATAAGGAAATATATTAAGAATTAGTTGTCTATGAGCTAATATGGTCCTGTGGTTTCCTCTCCCACGAATGTCATTGATAATTTACCTAGTGATGAGCTGTGGTGTTTTCTGCTTATGTTGGAAAATTGCATTATGCTCCAACCAAATTGAGTAGACAACACTATCCAAAGTAGGTCTATATATTTATGTTGTACTGTCACTTTCTTCAATTAATCTCAATACTCATTGTACGTCTTTGTGAAATACAAGCATTACAGCTTGATTATTTGTAATCAAAGGAGAAGAGAGAGAGAGAGAAAGTGAAGCTTAATTTCATTATGCATCATCAGAATATCACAATGAGGTGTCTATTTATAGACTTGAGATAAGATAGGATCTTATTTCAGCTCACTGACAGCTCATCACAACCAACTAACTACTTTTCTAACAACCTCTAACTACTTCTCCAACTAACTCAACTACTTCCTAACCAAATAACTACTACTAACTACTCATATATCAATAGAACAGTAGTCGTGCACCTACACATAGTGATTATTAGTGACCATTATTATGTAGTCAAAATAGTCATCTTTCCACGTCATGTTTCTTCTAGTAAGACCTTGCCATTATTGCAACTGATCCCATACTCTTGCAGCAAATAATATCCAAAGAACAAGTGATCCATGTCTTAGATCAATGAAGTTTTGATGATTGAAATGTAAATGAAACATATTACTCAAGCTCTTCCAATCATAAGAAGACAGGGGTGAGACCTCACTAGGGGATATAGACAAGATCTTTTAAAGTCAAGAATGGATAAGCTCTCTTAAGCTCTCTTGATAAAGTCATAATGATTGATCATGTGAGAAAGAAGAAGTGGTAATTAAGTAAGAAGTAGTGATTTTGTATAACACTAAAGATAAGTTGGAGAAAGAGTATTACTCAGTTAAGGATATTGGATTGGAAGAGGACTTTGAATAAACAATAAACTCTGTTGAGTTGAAGAGTCCAAAGGAAGATAGAAGATTGATGACATTGAAGGACTCTTTGCATAGTTGTTTTTATATTGAGGGAGTAACTCACTTAGTCACTTACGCACAAACAAAGAAAGCAACATATGAACAAATTATCTGAGAAGTTCACCATCCTGAAGCTATCATCATTGAACCTGTTCCTGGTACTTAGAGTTAAAGAGTCTTAGAATTTATGTATTAGGATTGATTTTGAGTTGTATTGTTGTTTCAATTCTAGTCTCAGTGGAGTATAAACATAGGTAGGATTATTTTCGTCAAGTTAGGGAACTCAACAACTTGGGAATACTCACCTTGGAAAGGTTTGTATTTTGTAGAAATAAGAGTTATACTTTAATTCCTAGTTTACAAGAGTCTTGTAATTTATTGATTGTTGAAGCTCAGTTGTTTTAATAGAGTTGGGGTTAAATCCTGTAAAGGTATATGTCGTGGTTTTTTACACCTCTTTGGGCCTGGTGTTTTGTACGTAAACAACACTGTGTGATTTACTTACTATTTTATCCAGATAGGAACACGTTAGTTAACCTATTCCATTAATAAGCAACTATTAGGGAAAAGAAAGTAATCAATAGGGAACGTACTCTAACAAGTGATATCAGAGTGAGGTCTCTTAAATAAGGTTAACACCTAAGAGTAGATCACTGTGATGAATTCCGCACCCCTGTTGGTCATAGTGAAGGTCAATACACTACTAGGCCACTACTCTTTGACGGATTTTATATTACGTGGTGGAAATCCAGGATGGAAATATTTATTCAAGGACAAGACTATGATTTGTGGAATAGAATTACTGAAGTCCAACTATCCCAATGAAGCTATAATATGGAGAAAAAGTCAAGAAAGTAAGAAGTGAATTCGCTGATGATAATTTCATTGCTCTAAGGAACAATGCAAGGGAAAAGTACATCCTAGTGTGTAGACTAGGTCCAGCTATGTACAACTGAGTATCTAATTGCACCACTGCCAAGAAAATTTGGGATGCCCTGGTAAAGGCATATGAGGGCACCACTCGAGTGAGAAAATTCAGAATTTCTCTCCTCTTTACTGAATATAAATGAATTGACTTCCTTAGGAAAGGTCATTACTACTAACGAACAAGTTGAGAAAGTGTTAAGGGTCTTACCTAAGTCAAAATGGGATGTCAAGGTTACTGCAATTAAGGAGGCAAAGGATCTAGCTAGTACGACTTTGGATGAATTAGTAGGTAACATAAAGACATATGAGATGCAGATTGATGAAACCAAGAAGGAAATAACATCTCCTGAGATAACCTTGTCACTAAAGGCTTTAGACAGTGATAGATAAGTTGAATTGACCGAAGAAAAAGTGGCATTCATAACTAAAAATTTCAGCAAAGTCTTCAAGAATAAAAATAGAACAAGTAGCAAAAAACGTTCCTATGACAATCCCGCTAGGTGTTATAAGTGTGGTAAAATTGATCATCAAATTAGAGGTTGTCTAGTTTGGGAAATTGAATGGAGAAAAGAAAGAGCAGAGAAAAAGTTGAATGAAAATACTAAGAAAAGGGAGAAGGAATAATATGCTATGGTTGCTGCTTGGGGGTCTGACTTAGAAGAATCAGATGAGGAAGAGGCGGATGAAACTGTTTGCATGGAAATTAGAGATTTAGACATGGAAGATGAAGATAACATAGCTGAAGTAAGTGTTCCTAAACTTAAGAAGAATTTACATTTATTTTCTAAATAAAAGCTTGTTTCTTTGGTGAATGCTTTAATAAATGATTTCCAAGACATAAATTCTGATAGGAAAAAACTATTCAACAGTCTTGCAAGTCTCATGTTTGACCTTATTGATCTGGAAACTTGCAAAAACATTGTTGAAAAGAAAAACATCACTCTCAAGAAACAAGTTAGTTAACTTGATTCTTCAAATTTGAATCCACAATATCAAATCTTAGAACTGACTCTTTCTAAAAAATGAAAAAAGGTGGAAAGTGATGACAGAAAAAATTTGACCTTGAGTTGACCAAGGTAAAATAAGAATGAAATAATGAAAATAAAAAAGTAGATAGGTTAAGCCAAGAAATCTCTAAGCTGAACTTGATCTTTAAAGGGCCAATAGATGGACAAATTCCTTAAGAATTGTTCATCAATTGGGTGAAAGGACTCACAGTGAAAAGGATGGATTAGTATTTTACAAAAGCCACACTATCACTAATGATTTAGACTATATTTATGGCAATCTTGGACATTCAACTGCTGAATGTCTAATTGCTAATAAAAGCAGATCCAGAAGTACAAATCAGGCAAAGAAATTAGATTTTATGAAATCCCCAAAAAATAAAATAAATAATATAATCAGTCAGAGAAACATGTCACATAACTTGTTGCCTCATTGGGCCAAAAGAAATCTGATTCATTTTTTTTCTCATAAGAAAGGACCTAAGCTTGTCTAGGTGCTTAAAGTTAAACCCCTACTTTATTTTTCAGGTAAGAGTGAAATGAGGCAAGAAAAATTAGTACATGGTTAGAGCTTGCTCAAGCAAAAGACTAGAAGAAAATAAAGTTCCTTTCACTCACTATATAGAGGGGGTAGATATTTTTTGGGGGGAGGGGGAGGGGGTTGCAAAAAGAGTACAAAGATTAAGAAAACTAAAACAAAAGTTTTTTTTGGTCGAATTTGCAGTGTGTTTGTAAGAGAGAAGCAAGAGAGATCCTCCTTCAAAATTGAATAATTAGATAAGTGTTATCCAGTGCTTGGGTCTTGTTCATATGAATCTTTGTGGACTAATGTAAGAGGTAAAAAAGGCAAATGTATGATAGTAAAACTGATGGACATGCATAGGAACAAGTTGTACCACTTAGTTCAACTATTAAGGGCATATTGATAAGGGAAACAACAAAGCATGAAACTGGTTCATCAATAACACCAAAGCAAGCTGCTGATAAAGTAAAAATAAAGGGGGGAAGGAATCTTGAGATACTTCTTGGGAATAAATGCCTTGAGACTAATAGGACCTTAAAGGGAATAAAATTTCAACTTGGTAAGCTACTCTGATTCTGATTATGTAGGTTATTTAGTGGACACGAGAAGCACTGCAGGTATAGTACACCTTCTTGGATTATGTCTAATAACCTGGTCTACTCAGAAATAAAACTCAGTAGCTTTATCTACTGCTAAGGAGGAGCATCTTATTGCTTGATCATGTTGTGCTCAAATAGTTATGGATTAAGCAATAACTCATGAATTTTTGTATGATATGGGATGTGTTCCTATCTTTATGATAATTCAAGTGCCATGAATATTGCAAAGAACTTTGTCCAACGTAAAAGAACTAAACATGTTGATATTAGACACCATTTTCTTAGAAATAATGTTGAGGAAGGTCTTGCATCTACCATGTTCTATTATATTTAAGATCAGATTGTTGATACTTTCACTAAGGCACTTAGTAGAGAGCACTTTAAAAAGAATATATTAGAATTAGGGAAGATTAAGATTGCATGAATCCCTTCAATGATTGAATAGAATAGTCTATTCTTCGCTTGTCCTAAGCTAAAATTATTGAATAATTTAGTCTTGCACATTGAGTTGTGTTTCCTAATTTCAAGTTTTTGACTAACCTGAAAAATTGTGTATTGAATTGTGAAGAGATAATGGATCATACGAGTAGATTGGATATTATTTAAAACCTTCCAAGTATAATATTACCCTAATTATTTTTAAATTATCATGATAAAACAACTCAATTCACTTGGTCCCAACATTACTTAAATCTATAACCTCCAAATTCTAAGAGTCTATCTTTTCAAAAAGGGACTACCACCACCTTCAGCTTTCCCATTATTTCCTAACAAGTCTTTTCACATTATAATTGTTCACCTATTACAATTACTCCTACACCTTTACATTTCAACTTCCAATTCTTCTCACCAATTAAAGCAAAAATTGCCTACTAAAATTTATTACCCATACATTATATCTCTCTTTCTCTCTCTACGAATAGCGTGTTCCTTTCTCTTGCTTTAATGGATATGTTAAATCCCAACCCATCAAGTGAATCACAATCCACTCAATTGGTGGTTCATGCAACTTCTAAAAGCACTTTTCACATTCCTCTAAGCATCTCTATTAAATTCTCTAATTTTACTGCTTGAACAAACATCCAAAACCCATTCTCAAGGTTTTCTACTGGTTTTCCTATTCTTCCCACTTCAACTTCTGAAGTTATTGATATTTTCCCTCTTTAAATCATTGACACTGATGATATTCCCATTGCTAATTTGATTCCTCAAAAAGTAAGATCTCAGTTTAAACGATAATAATCTTCCACTCCCATTGTTGTCAATGAGCTTGAGGTTTTTAATGAACCACATTTGTTTACTATCTTTTCAAGAACTCTCCATACTCTCCATAAAAATCAACTAGAGAAGGAGTCATTAGCTGATCAAGACAACAAAAAGAAATGTACTGCAACACCTGGTCCCTCTCTTGAACACTCTTCTCAAGAACGTACAATTCCAAAATCTTCTACTTTTAAGCCTTCACCTTTTACCTCTAAGTCCAAAATCAAGGATACACCTTCTTCTTCCTTTAAATACCCAAAACCTAAAACTGATTCTCGTCCTAAGAAATGGGTTCGACAACCTATTCCTTCTCACTCTTCTGATTCTGAAAAAACTCTTACTGTCTCTCTTGATCATTCCTTTGAACCTGAAGAGACACCTCAAGGTCTGGATTCATAAGTGAACTATGTTTCTTCACATTCAAAATAGAAAATTAGCTTATGGAAGAGTAGTTACATGGTTTTGGGGGACTTTCTATGACAACCTTGCTTAAGAATTTGGAAGCTCAAGGCTGGTCTAATCTGTTTTTACATGGTAATTTCTAATGAAATTTTTAAAATGTTAAAGTATATGAGTTCTATACAAATAGAAGGGACTGTGGAGACTTATTCTCCACAACTATGAAGGGTGCAGCCATAAATCTTGTGGTAGATGACATTGTGAGGATTCTGCACATCCCTATAAGAGTATGGCATTATGTTAAGTTTGAATGACCGCATTTGGATAATTTGTCTTCTGCTTTAGAAATCTCTAGGAAATTTTATAGTAACCCAAATCTTGGTCACCACCGTAGGGTTTTCAAAAGAGAAATATCTCCTCTACATCAGTTAGATTTTGATGTTGTGCATAAAATGATCCTTCCTAGGAAAGAAAAATTCACTGAGGCAAATTTTCTTGATTTAACCCTCATGGAGCTCTTGGACACTGAAGTAAAAATTGATTTGCTTAAGATGATTAGTAAGCATATGCAGGTAAACCTCATCAAGGATGCCAAAGGACACTCTTTTCTATATAATTACTCAGTTCCTGTTCAAGTGTGGTCATTGCAGACCACAAAGGATGTCATTGGCAGAGTGGAACACATGGCCTTACCTATTTCTATGAGGAGTTTTGATACTCCTCTTCAATGTGCCAAAAGTTCTCTTGCTGAGAAGAATTCTTTAATGATCGCAGCTCAAGCTGAACATAAAGCTGAGAGAGAGTTACTTCAGGCTCAAATTAATTCTCTTCGGGCTGAACTTGCTCGCGAGCTAGCTAAAAATATAGAAATTGTTGGTAGGCTAACCTAGTTGCTTCCATCTGTTTCTTCTACCTGTTCCATCCCTTAGAGCTCTAGGATTATTATTCTTGATGTTATAGTTGTTTCTTTATGTTAATTTGAAATGATTACATGGTATTATGATATGGAAATTTAGTGAAATGGCTACTTTTTGTTCTTACTATTCAGTCTTTGTGTAATTTTTATACATTATTTGTCTCTTCTTTCATGTTCTACTTGTCTTAGTGATAACCCCATTGGCCATGGATTATTAAACGTCAATTTTTTGGTCTTGTCTTATCTTGAACTATCTTTTTGATAATTTCAAAGGGGGAGATGAGTTGTGCAAATGTTTATAACCTAATTGCCTAATCTATTTCATTTTAGTGCATTCTCTTAACTAAGTATTTCAGGGAATATAATAATGGTTACATCAATGTAGTGGTTTGTCATCATCAAAAAGGTAAAATTTGTTAGATCAATGAAGTTTTGATGATTGACATGTAAATGAAACATGTTACTCAAGCTGGTTCAATCACATGAAGACAGGGGTCAACCTCACTAGGGGATACAAACAAGCTTGCTTGAAGTCAGGAATGGATAAGCTCTCTTGATAAAGTCATAATGAGTGATCACGTGTGAAAAAATAAGTGGTGATTGAGTAAAACACTAGAAGATAAGCTAAATAAAGAGTTTTACTCAGTTAAGGAGATTGGGTTGAAAGAGGACTTTTAATAAACAACAAACTCTGTTGGGTTGAAGAGTCCAAACAAAAATAGAACATTAATGACATTGGAGGACTCTTTGAAAAGTTGTTTCTATATCGAGAGAGTGGATCACTCAGTCACTCACGCACTTACAAAGAAAGCAACATATCAACAGATTATTTGAGCAGTTCACCATCTTGAAGATATCATCATTGAACCTGTTCATAGTACTTAGAGTTAAGGAGTCTTAGACTTTACGTATTAAGATTGGTTTTGAGTTGTATTGCTATTTCAATTCTAGTCTCAGTGAAATATAAACTGAGGTAGGATTATTATCTTCAAGTTGGAGAATTCAAAGACTTGGGAACACTCACCTTGGGAAGGTTTGTGTTTTTTACAACTAGAAGTTAGATTTTAATTTCTAGTTTATAAGAGTCTTGTAATTTGTTGATTGTTGAGTCTCGGTTGTTTTAGTGAGTTGGGGTTAAATCCTGTAGAGGTACAAGTCATGGTTTTTATGCCTCTTTGAGCCGGGTGTTTTCTATGTAAACATCACTATGTGATTTACTTAATGTTTTAGCCATATAGGAACACATTAGTTAACTTGTTCCATTAATAGGCAATTTTAGGCTAAAAAAATATCAGTAAGGTACATACTCTAACACCATATCTTCATCTCTTTCTTGGGATAAGGGATAAGTTAAAGAATGAAGGAGTCACCATTTAGCTAATCTTGTCTTGGTGGCAAGCCTCCCGTTAACAACCAAGTAGAGAATAAAAAGTCAATTGGGAGTACCATAATTGTACCATACCAAGTTCTCTATTCTATTTGTACCATATCACTTCTCATTTGTATGTATATGTTTTTGATAGAGTTGGTGCTCATAGTCAATGTTGTAGCTAAAGTTGTCAATCAGGCATGTTTGACCCGATGCAAACCGGCCCACCTAAATAAGCTGGCTCGGTTTGACCCGGCCTGATCAGCCCTCAGGCTGTAGGGTACCAGGTACCGAGCTAGGCCAATTTTCAAATTGGACTCGGTTAACCCATCCCGGACCAAAAGCAGTCCAGGCCCGCCCGTTAACCGGCCCGACCCGAATATTTTTTTTTTTAAAATAGATTTTGGACCGTTGGGCAACAAGTAGTCGTTGGCCCAATGGCTATATCGCTGTTTTTGGGTCCAAACGGCTACTTAACCCTTTTTAATTAAAAAAAAAAGTTTTTTTCATTTAAAATATTTTTTTAAACCCAAAAAATTCCTATAAATACCCTACACTTTCAAATCATTTTTCACATAATTTTCATTCTCTTAAATCTCATTCTCTCTCAAATTTAAATTCTCAAAATTCAAATATTCTATATATTTTCTAAAGTGCTCAATTTAATTTTTAATTTTGCGATTACAAAGTACGAGTGAAAGTTTCTAAATTTGCAACTTTTGGATACTTTCAAAATTTGGTATTGTCGTTCCATCTCTTATTTTTAATTTTTAATTAGAGTATTAATTGTTGAATATTTAATTTTATTATATTTGTGTATTTTAAATTTTTTAAATTTGATTTATATTATAAATAAATTAAGAAACCTCGCCACTAAAAGTGTAAAATTTTTTGTCCCAGAAGTGATAGTGGTAGTGGTAGTAAAAAACAAATTACTGGTGGTAGAGGTAGTTCAATTAGTAGATATACCCGAGTGCCTCCGCCTCCTGTACCGCTTAATCAACCTTTTGAGGAAGAAGTAGGTGTAGGTGCTCAGGATATGGATTATGTAGAAGCTCAGGAAAACTATGGTATAGAAGAAAAAAATAAAGTAGATGCGGTAGATTTAGATAAAGATGATGAAAATATTGGTGAGACACACACAGTAGGAAATGGTAATGTTGGATCTGAATCAGTTAATTGCCCTCCCCATCCTCCTTATGCCCCAAGAGCTCGTAGAGCAACTAGTATTGTGTGGCAATTTTTTACAAGTATAGAAAATACTGAGGTGCAATGCAATATTTGTTAACAAATATATAAGCATGAAAGTGGAGGCAAGCAAGGGGCTATGGATACGTTAATGAGACATATAAATGATAATCACGAAAGAGAGGTATGTATTGCACAAGGTGGTGAGACTGTTGGTGGGAAAACACAAACTAGAATGAACCCAGCAACCGGTCAGGTAATTAAGAATTATAATAAATATAGGGACCGGGAAGAAATAGGAAAAATTGTAGTTATAGGCTGTTTGCCTTTCAATTTTCCTTCTTCGGATTCGTTTATTCATTATATTCAAGCAATTTATAATCCTATGTTTATTAGTATTCCTAGAAGTACTTGTCGGGCTGATATTTTTAGACTTCATTCACAATATATTTTTTATTTATCTACATTGTTTAAAAATATTCAATGTAGAATAGCTCTAACTTCTGATCTTGGTCGTGCTGTTAATAAAAATAATTATTTAGCCATTACTTATCACTGGATAGATAGTAAGTATGTTACACAAAAATGTATTCTTGTTTTTTGTATGATGAAGATCGTAGACATACTGGAGAATTTATTGCTAATTTGATTAGTAAAGTTGAAGAATTTTATGGTATTAAAAAAAAGTCTTATGTATTGCTTTTGATAATTCTTCTAACAACAAGACTGCTATTACAAAGTTAGAAGCTAAGCTCTCTCCACCGTTACCTAAAATATTTCATGTTAAGTGTGTTTGTCATATATATAATTTAATTGTAAGAGATGGTCTTTAATCTTTTAAGCTTTATATTAAAAAAATCTGGCTTACTGTTAGCTTTATTCAAGGAAATAATCAAAGAAAAAGAATTAGAGAATTTAAAGTTAAATGTCAAGAAAATGAACTTAGACCGATATTGATGCCTGAAGAATGTGATACTAGATGGAATGGCACACATGATTATTTAAAAACTTGTCATTCTTATAGAGTTCCTATAACACTAACTTTTAACCAACATTGTGGTTCATTTACTGATTTGATTGAATGTATGCTACATGATTCTGATTGGGCTGTAATTGATGATCTTGTTAAGTTTTTGAAAAAAATTTATATATCTATGGTTGAATTTTTCGATGCTTATTATCCTACTATTTGTAATATTTTAGCATATATAGCTGATATTTCTGGTTTGCTCAAAGAATATAAGAATAAAGAAGGTTACAAAGAAGCTGTTGGTGCTATATTTGCAATTTTTAAAAAATATTTTTCTTATTTTCCCTATTTACTTGGTTGGTGCTATACTAAATTCGTGTATGAAATACAATACTATATAACACTTTAGTACTCTTATTTATTCAAACTTAGAGATAAATACTAACAATGATTCTAATGATGAAGAACAAGAACAACCAGATTTGTGGACGGCTATGAGTGATGTGAACCTTTACATGGATAAATTATATAACCATTATGCTGGTTTACTTGATTTATCTGTACCGACAAATATCACTCCAACTGTCGCTCCTTCTCCTCCCGAGGAGCCATCATCTTCTAAAGGGCCAGCATATTGTGGTTTTCCTAATTACGTTTATGATTTAAATGTTTGGAACAGTTTTGAGGAGGGAACTTACACAGCAGCTTCTTGGGAAAAGCTTAAGTATTATCTTCAAATGCCGATAGAGGATCATAGACAACGGATCAGCGCGTTGGATTTGTGGAAGAATAATTAAACACAATATCTTTTACTTTCAAGATTAGCTAGAGATATATTAAATATTTCAATGTCAACCGTTGTATCGGAGAGCGCTTTTAGTCAGGGATGACAACAACTTGGCAACAACCGGCACTCTTTGGGAAGCAATGCTATGAATGTTCTAGTTTGCCTTAGAGACTGAATTAGAGCGAAATGAAGAAATCAAGGAATGTAGGTGGAGCCGAAAGACGAACAAAATCTTGAAAAAATTATGACTTCCAGGAAGAACTCAACACAATCAAGTCCAATGCATGGTTTTGCCCCTATTAACTTTGACTATTCTATGCAAGTTCTCGTTAATGTTAACATGGATGAGTTGGAAAAAAATGATGAGAACTTTGTAGATTTTTCAGTCATGCACATTATTAATTTTGAATCATTTTGCAATCAATAAAATATAACATTCATTCACTTTGTTTGTAATTTTTTTCATTTAATGATTTAAATTGAATTTCTAGTTTAAATTAAATACTTAGTTTTAATATATTACTAATTTACTATCAAATATTATTAATTTATTATATTAAGTAGCATAATATATTTTTTAAAGTAGTCGATATATATTGAATGGTACGTATATATGTGTATATATTTTCTATAGACTCTAAAGTAGTATATATTTAACGTATACATGTGTATATGTTTTATAAATCAGTATATATATAATTATATTGCAGTATATATCTTGTAGTATGTGTTTTATAGTAGTATATATATTGAATGGTACGTATATATGTGTATATATTTTCTATAGATTCTAAAGTAGTATATATTTAACATAAACATGTGTATATATTTTATAAATTAATATATGTGTATGTATATATTATAGTATATATTTTATTTAAAGTAGTACATATATTGAATGCTACGTATATATGTGTATATTTTCTATAGACTCTAAAGTAGTATATATTTAATGTATACATGTGTATATGTTTTATAAATTAGTATATAACTATATATATAGTGTGTGTATATATTGTAGTATATATATTTTAGTATATGCTTTATTTAAAGTAGTACATATATTGAATGGTACGTATATATGTGTATATATTTTCTATAGACTCTAAAGTAGTATATATTTAACACGTACATGTGTATATGTTTTATAAATTAGTATATATATCATTATATTGTAGTATATATCTTGTAGTATATGTTTTAAAGTACTACATATATTGAATGGTACGTATATATGTGTATATATTTTCTATAGACTCTAAAGTAGTATATATTTAATGTATAAATGTGTATATATTTTATAAATTATTATATAACTATATATATAGTGTGTGTATATATTGTAGTATATATATTGTAGTATATATTTTATTTAAAGTAGTACATATATTAAATGGTATGTATATATGTGTATATATTTTCTATAGACTCTAAAGTAGTATATATTTAAC